>NW_009632281.1:0-14047 GCF_000690535.1 Cariama cristata
TGTAATCCATACCTTGGGCAGGACGCGCTTCGTAATGGGCTCATGCAGGCCCTGGCATGAGTGCTTTCGGCTGCACGGCTGCGGAAGGCGTTCGTACGAAAGAGTCTTTAACATTTTATTTTCCTCGTGTGCTCTTATTATTCTAAACCACGATGTGACAGTTTGGTCTGGGAAGTTCACATCTTGTAAGAAGAAAAAAATAAAAATAATCGGGGTTTTGCCTCCCTGCTTTGGGCTGTGGCAAACTTTCAGGGACGCTGTAGCAGCAAGTGAATAATGTTCAGAAGCTCATGCTTGATTCATCTGTCCTCCGTGCACCATTTTATCCGTGGTCAGGAAGCGGAGTTGCCTAACACTGGTTTTCACCTGATGATGTCATCTGCCAAAATTCAGGGCAGTCGGGTGAAATTTACCTCATATTAAAGCTGTTTGGGAGCAGTAGTTGAGAAAGAGCACAAAGAATGGAAAGAAAAACCACCAAAACAGAGAAAACAACATGGGCGCTGTTGATGAGTTCACAATATTTTTTTTAACTGCAATATACTAAAATCAACAGTTTATTTTAAAATGTAGCTTTACTTTGTGAAGACATTCTTACTTTGTTTTCTAAAATGGTGTTAAGAGTTATAAAAAGAGTATTTGAACAAAAAGGATTGTTTCTAACCTCCTACCAGGAAGAACAATCAGTGAGAGTCAAGCTGGGTCATTCCTTATTCTTATCAGTTCTGCAGAATGCATTATTTTCATAGATATCCCATATGGTTAGAGGAATTTGTACCACAGTAGTACTGAGCCATTTGTATGACTGCCAAGGCATTTTGTTTAACTTTTTTTTTTACAAAAAAGTTTTGTTCCTTTTTTTGTTTTTACTAAAAACTTTATTGTTTCTGGAAATAAAACACTCTTTTTAGAGGAGCACTTGGCAGTCGCTGTCATTTCTGAAAGTATTTTACCTGGCTTCTCTATCTGGGCCTTCTGGAAGTGTGACTAGGACAAATGTAAATGTTTGTGAAGGATTTCCAGTGTGTGCCTACTGCATAGTATTTTCCCCCCACTCTGTAAGTGGATGTTTTCTTGGGAAAGGGAAAATAATTTTTAAACAATATGTCTTTTGCATATAAAGGTGCAAACATGGCAGGGTTTGGTACATCACCAGAAACTACTTTTAACTCTCTTCTGGAAACCTGAGATTTTAAATATCCAGAAATATCCTTGGTGTTATATTGCTTTGAAACAGCTTTCTGCCAAACTTTTAACTTCGGTAGTTTGCAGTCTGTTTTTAAACCATCAGTGGAGATAAAGAATTACATTCTGAACTTGCACAGGCCTTGTGAGCTACTTGTTGCAATGAAAAACTTCTATATGCTATAGACAAACACAAAAGGAATTTGAAAAGCCACCAAGTTTTTTCTGGCCTAATCGCTGATTGCGACTGTCAGTGCCTACTGCTTACAGTTCTTGGATGTTCAGTTGAAATCACATACTATAAAAGTACTTTTTTCTGTCTTTTTTTCTGTATATTGTGTTTATCTGTTAGTTTTTGTGCCTTTGAAAGCACCTAGACATAATAAAACAAGAGAGAGAATGAAACCAGTTGTCATTAACAACTGAAGTTAAAGTGGAAAAGAAATAGTGTAGTTAAGACTTGCACGTAGATCTCATTGACTTCTCTTTGTATTAATTCTTCCTTGACTTTCTGTCTGCATTTGTTGTTTTCCCACTTTTTCGTATACAGTCTTTTCACATCTCTACCTTACACGTTTGCTTTTTTCTCTTTACATCTTATGCCCTTGTAGAAATAATAGTAGTTGGAAATCTGTCCTGTTGAATTTGTTTCCAGGTTCCAGGGGTGTGCTCAGAAGTAGGCCTCTGTGTGTCTTGCATTACTACCCATCCCGTTTTGTTTTGGTTTTTTTTTTCCTGTTGATGACAAGTGGATATTTGTGTGGTTTTCTTTTTTCCAGTGTTTTTGTGATAGGCTTATATGCTCCTTATGGCCCTTTCTGTCTCTTTGTAAAAAGCAGTCTGCAACATGCTGCCCTTTCTGCTTCCTGTATGTTTAGCAAAGCATGGTTAATAGTAAGGAAATTTAAATGAGATTGTTGCACTCATTAAAAGCAGTAATCTGATACTTGTAATCATAAAATCCTGTGATCTTCAAAATACTGTGCCCTGGGTCAAAACATGAAGACTATGAAAAGTGTTAGTGTCATTCTTTCCCCTCCCTCCTCTTTTTTTTTTTTTTCCCCCCAGATCTTCCTTCAGTACTTACATTAAAGCACTTCACCTTCTTAAGAGTCACAGTTAGTGCTTCCTTAACCATCTGAATCAAATCAACTAATATGCCACACAGTCAACTAATGATAGGGCAGCAAAATGATGTACTGATGGTGTATTATTAACTTGTGCAAATTACATAGTTTCAGAAGTCTACTAGGATAGTGAAGTTGGAGGGACACGCAGCCCTCTCCTGACTCTGCAGAAGACATCAGGCTGAGGAGGAAGGGCAGTTGGGTAGCCAAACGGGCTCTGTCTTTTGTCATGTATGTCCTGGGCCCTGCATTTTAAGGATAAAATAGAAGACCCTTACCTCTGATGCCTGCTCCATCGTGTCAGAGATGTGCTGTCCTAGAGGCTTTCATGCCTTGGCTCTTGGTTCCCTGTCCTCTCTCCGCAAATGCATGCACATTCACGAGAGACTTCTTCCTTGTTTTGATTTCTTGGGAAACTTTCCAGTTTATGTCCTTACGATGCTTTGTTTCTGTTTCTTCTTGTCCCACCCGTATCAAAAGGACTTCTTTTGGAATTGTCCCTTCAAATGGAAGTAGGAAATCTCTCCTTCAGTTTGTGCTCAGTACTTAGGGGAGAATTGTTGCCGTGGTGTGAGGGATGGAAGTGTTTTCATAGTGGCAATTTAAATATTGTAGTAGCTCTTACTAAGAGAAGATGGTCGCTTGCCCTAGTTCAGTGGGATTCTGAAGTAGTGTGTACGCTGTGATAGAGTGTGTATTGTTTTGCATAAATGTTTAATTTTTTTGGTAATGTTTTAGCTGTTCAGCTTGTGTGGTGGGGCTGAATTTTGGCAGGAGTGTATCTTCAGTATTGGAGCAAGCTTAAAACAGAAAAACCCCTCAACTCTCTTGATTCTGTTTTAGCCCAGTTTAATAGCTTTCCGATGTGGTTTTTGGTAACCTGGTTTAAAATTATTCTTTGTCAGCTATAAAGGTTTTTTGTTCTTTACAAGGAATCGCTTTGCAAGCATGCATTTATCTGTCAACGTTGTTGTGATCCGTGTTTGCATATAGCATTTAGGAAATGTAGTGGAAAGTGAGATACTCTTTCAGCTGATTCAGAAACTTATTGGCATGGAATAATCTAGAGAGCTCACATGTGCAAATTCTCTGAATTAGATTACCTATCCTTGATACTGCCTTCTATCTCCCAAAAAAACATACATAATTTGATTAATTTTTTTGTGAAAAATACTACATTTGCCACTTTTCTTTGGTTAATTGTCTTTTTCTGTGGAAATCATCAAAAATAGGTGACATAAAACAAATGTAATGTGTTATTTCCAGAATTTGACAGTTGCTTTGGTGAAAAAGCTAGTTTCTTTTCCATGCTGCTTCTTCAGAGATGAAAAACGGACTAAGTGATTTCAAAGTGGACTTCACGTAGAGTTGAATGCTAGGTGAACGGGAAGAAGAATTTCTGTGTTGAGCTCTCACCTTTATAAAAGAGGCTGCTGTATGTACTTGTAACCTTTTTTTTTTAAGCATTAGAAATGTCTAGCATGCTTTCCCTTGATTTCATCGCTAAATATATGGAATGAAGCTGGTGGGTTTTGTGAGCACTTGCAAGATGGTAATTTACTTGTTGTGTGTCTGAAGTTTTTTTGGAGACAATTTTTTTTTTTAATTAAACAAACTTGAGATCTCAGCTCACTTAGCTGGTAAGCATTATTTGAAGCTCTGGTTTGTACTCTTGCTGTAGGATTGCTTTAGAATAGACAGCTGCTTAGCCTTTAATTAGTGGTACTTTGTCTATTGAGTAGTGAACAGTCTGTGTCACTTCCATCGCCTTTCGTTCCTGTGACATTTGCTCTTTGCACTATATTGTGACTTGACTTCTTAAGTAGTTCAAAACTGAATTATCATTTGACGTGTAATTTAACTGGCTGCTTTGTGGAAGGAAAAAGCAATTGTGTGCCAGGGAGAATGCAACAGAATAGCTCTCTGCATAGTCAGTGCTGCCGCTCATGGAGTAAATGTCTCCAGCAGTTGGGAAACTTCCAAAGTTCATGGGGTGGGAACCTCTTATTGTTGTACCTGCCTCTGTTGTGCAGTGGAGAGGATCACTGGGTGAAACTTGAGCGCCAGGCTTTCTCTTGACCTCCTTTCTGGTTCTTCCTTTAATGTTTATCCCCTCCCAAGAGCTCACTTACCAGTTGGTCAAGTCGCTTGCAAAATCAATTCACAAGTAGGGTTACGAATGGAGATGAAGGGAATGGGAGGGAGTGAGGACTTGCACTTGACTTCTTTCAAATGGCTTATTTTCTTCTGTATTAAATGTTTGGAAAATTAGTTAGGCTTCTGTACCTCTAAAAGGGTTTGGGGTTAGTTGCATCAGCTGTTGCTTCCGGAACAACTGAAATTACATGTAGGTGCAGAACTCTTTCTGGGCTGAGGAATAGCTAGTGTAACTTTCTCCTCTGGTGTCATACTTTCTAGTTCTTTGTTCCATGTTGACTTTTTCTTTGGAAAACTACTTTCCCCCAAAGTTTTAATTTTCCTGGCTTGCTTTGTTCATACTCAGTTTCTAACTGATGGATCTGTTTTCTCCATCATCATCATGGCCGTCCTTCACAGGCTGCAGGCCGTTTCCAATATATGGAGTTTAAGTAAAAAATCACTGGTTTGAGTTGAAATAAATCTAAATACGAGTCACTTGTTGCTTTGAGGGCTTAATGCATTAATCTAATGGTTAGCTAATAATTTCTTAAAATTCTTTAGAGGCGACACTTGTTTACTGTATGCAGCATTTAACACAGTAGCGCTCTGAGTTAATCTGTAGACGTTACCTCAGCAGCAAAACAGCACTCCGGTGGCAATTTTTCTTAAATTTTAAAACAGATGAATTCCTTGTTAACTGAGTTTAATTTCAGAGTCACTTGTTTGTTTGTAATTGAAACTCTTGAAAACAAAATCAGAACAGTTTTGTAATGAATTTAGATAACAAGTGCTTAATATAGTTTGCTTCAGCTTTTGGGATGGAGCGATATATAATGAAAATACTAAACTTCAACTCCTTTTTATGAGCATCATATGTACCAGTGGTCACACTGATATTTACATATCAAATTGAATAACTGCTCTTGTAACAGAGGACAAAATACAGTAATTTCAACTAATGGGTTGTCTGTGAAGTTAATTGCAGCAATTATTTGCATTCGTCTGGATTTGTACCTGTTTTTAGGGTGTTTTTCATGTATTCAGGAAGTTCTGCTTACAGTCTGTATGAATTAATTTAAAGACTTAAGTCATACTACCTCAGTTCTGGAAATGTTATACTAGAAATGATTTTGTCTGAAGTATCTAGCTTCTTTGGGTAATTATGGGTTAATATAATACATTACTGTACTGACTGTTAAAGTCAATGTGATCTTAGTCTTAGGTCTGGTACTGTGTTTAGCATGTGGTGGTTTCAGAGGAATAGAATGTATGAAATCTAGTTTCGATGTTTGTTTTTTTATCTCCCTGCAGAATGTGTCAAGGTAGATTTTGCTTGTTACTGATGTGCATATAGTAAATAAACTTTTTAAGTTAAAATTGGCAGCAGAAGAATATTTGTGTTGCAATGAGTGATATAGTTTGAGAAACTTAAACTTCTTATACTGAAGAAGTTTGCATAAAGCATTTTTGCAAGTTTTGCAAAATACACTGGGCAGATGGTTGATCTGAGGGAAAAAAAAACCCAGTAAATACATCTGGAAGACTTGAATTAATACTATTACATCCCATGAGAGGCTTCTGATTAGGGGAGTTCCTGTCTTGCTTATAGCAAAAGATGCCTTGTTAATAGTGTTCTCCTAAAGTGTGGTGGTTGTCTTAAAAAGGGAGGGGGCAGGAAAGCATGGTATAAGTAGAAGTGGAAGAAAAGCTTACATAGGCAGTAGCCCACTTAAAATTTGTATGTGGTAAAATTTGTATCCAGACTTAGTTGCTATGATTAGTTAGATTAATAAGATTATCAAGCAAAATCAGCCTTTCTTCTGTAGTCAGTAGTTTTGAATGTTGGTTTACATGCCAGGCATCATTTTTAATAATTTAAATACCAGTTGTGTTTGGAAATGTGCCATCCCCTCTGACAATTGTGAGACTCCGGTCACTGAGTGGTGAGAGAAGGAAATATATGGCAGTAGCATCATCAACTGTTAGTCTGGGTAACTAATAAATTATAGTGTCTAAGCCTTGACAGTGGTTTTTAGAGTCACTTGTAAAGATGGGCTCATCACTTGGCATTAGCTGACTTCTTGATTTCCTGACATTAAACTGCATTTTTTCCTTCTGTTTGTTTCTCTTTTTGTGTGTGAAAGTAATTTTGTGTGGCTGCACTGCAGGCATTGCTCTACGCTGCGTTTCATGAAGCGACCTCGTCAGGATAACTCGCAGCAGGGTTCTGTCTCATGTGGATGAAGGAAAAAAGCAGCAGACTTGCATCTGCTTTTGGTCTGCCTTGTTAGGCAGCACCAAAGGTGGAACCAAATCTCTTTACTTGCGGTAGCCAGTGGAGGACTTTGCAAGCCCAACTGTGCTAGGGCAGCAGCAAAGCAAGGAGGGCTGTTGGACTTATTCAAGCATAGATGTCAGTGGGCGATCTGCAGCCCATGCAGCGTGCTTTCTGGAGGCACAGCTCCTGGTAGTAGGGTAGCTGGTTGCAGTAGTAGTTGACAGCATAGTGGTTTGTGGAGTGTGTTGCCAGCAAGAGCCTCTCGAAGGCAGCTGAAGCAGCTGAGAAGAATTTGGTGTGATAGAACTTACTGCCTTTTATCAACCCCATTGCTTTTATCAAACTGAAATCTGCTTAACTGTACCCGGATTAGCCAGGCCACCCCGACAGCCCTACGCCAGCCTGTTTGCCTTACTGTTGTTTTTAAACTTTAGTAAAACAGCCTACCTGTAGAGGAACAAACTGATGGCATAAGGAGACTGTGCTGAGGGGAGCAAAGATGTGAGCAAACATCCTGTTCAACAAGGTGTGAGTAAGATTTTACACACTCACACCTTGGTAACTAGGGCTTTTTGCAAGATGGCATTGTTCTTATAGTTTTGAATATAGTCTTAGGCCTCAGTCCTATCCCTCAAAGAGTTTGCACAGATTTTTGTCAAGCGAGCAGATGGCATGTTAGTTTTTTGGAGGAAGACCTGTAGCAGGGGAGCCTGGAAACTGAAAGCTATAGAAACCTTTTAATGCTCAAACTAATTTTAAAGAAATAACATTGTGAGGGAAAAAAGTGAATACTACTTTTGGTCTAGGGACTTACTCTTTCTGATACATAGTTTTAAAAGCTTATGGCTGCTGAGTTTGCTCAGTGTGTCTGTCTAGAGAGTTAAGGGAGACTTTGAAAATTTTCTTCTGTCTTCAGCCAGAAAGACTGCTGTAAGTGGGAAAAGTCACAGGAAACTGCAAAGGTTTGAATTGCTTTTGTTGTGGAAAAAGAGATCTTAAGCACATTATTTTGCAATTGTTCTTAAATCCAAAAGTATAAGCAAAACAATGTCTGGATGTTTTAAAAAACAGTAGAATCGGAGAAATTGCATACTTGTCTTTGAACTTCAGAAAACAGTCTTTATTGCACCAAAGTTGGGAGCTGGACTCAACGACCCTTATGAGTCCCTTCCAACTCGAGATATTCTATGATTCTATGAACTTTTAGGATTTACTTTTTTACATCTGTGGGTGTCAAATTGTTTAGCTGCAGTCCAAGACTGAGATGTCGGGTTTTGCTTGCCTTGATGGCTTTCATCAGGTCTTCGCGTAGCTATGCTTTCAGAGATTCCTGCTTCGTATTCACCAAAGCGAGTAAGTGTGCAGCTCTACCTCTTGGCCTACCTGTCTTTCCTAGGATGTTGTCTAATCGGCAGTTGTGGGGGAAATTTAATGCCCAGTCCGTTGAAATTAGTTCAGTTTCAAGACTATTTGGATGAGCTAACATCCAATACAATTTAGTCCTCTGGCAGAATTGAGTTTTGGGGTTTGGAAATCACGTGTAGGTTTTTTTCTCCATTTCCTGGCTTATAAGTATCAGTTGTTTTTTGCACAAAGTGTAATACTCTCTGACTGGTTTGGTACAAGGTCTAGAACATGCTCGAGGTGAGCTGTACCTCTCACAAAGTTTCCATGAAGGTGCAGCTGTGCGCACAAACGTGTCCACAGTTTGCCATGATAGGTAACAAGGCAACAAATGAATGATCAAACCCCCTCCTGATAACATCTGTGAGTATGAGCTTTTGGCTGTTGAAGGCAGTTGTACCATTTCAGTGTGAACTTTCCAGGTGATAACAATCTGCAGAGGTTAATGAGGAGAGCATTATGCTGCTGTTGCTCTGTACAACTCCTCAGCAGCAAATGAAAGCACCTGTCTCCAAGGAGTATAGTCCAGTGCTTTTCACAAATCTTACGAATTTAAAAAAAAAAAACAAAGCAAAACAAAACACCCCAAACTAACTGTGAATCTGCTGGAGAAAGATATTTTTTTGTTACAATTGAAGACAACTTTCTGTTGGCTAATATGGATATTTCTGTTTCATGTGCAAAAACAAAAGTCAAGATTAGCATTTTCAATTTGGTGGACTCTTGATTCTGTGTAACTGAAGTATTTAGGGAAAAATGTCTTCATTTAATACGCTTTCATGTGCCAATGATTTGAGTAAGAGTAATGGAGTGAGACTAAGGAGGGGAAAAGATCACTTTGGCTGTATACCAGGAGAAAAATCCAATAGCAATAGATTATTTGAATAGAATAGCTTCCCAGGAGGAATCATGGTGGAAATACCCATCTTTTGGGTCCCATAAAACTAGACTGGGCAATGAAATTGAAATATGCTGTAAGAAATAATCTTGCATTTCTTCTCCAGGGAAATGCATAGATGACTCCTGTAGGGAATGATCTAGGTTATCTAATAAGGAGTGCAGCGGGTTTCTTCTATTACAGAACAATAATGCAAGGCTAATGCTGAGGGATTTTTATTAATAAGCTTGCTTGATATAAACTAGACGGTTACAGTTCAAGCTCTGTTGGGCACTAGGTTTTCTCTCAGGTGGGGTAAAATTCAACTTTATTTTTCAAAGGTTTAGCATACGAAAGAAAATTCAGAGAAAAGCCTGAAAATTACATGTACCCAGCTTTACAGTTTTTACAACTAATAGTATAATCTTGCTAATTTTGAGCTGCTGACTTCAGTATTATCAGTTATAGCTACACCACCATCCTCCTGAGAAGCTGGGCATTTCACACGTGCTGGGTTTTGCCTTGCTGGGGCTCCTTCGCTGGAACTGCTTTGAGGATGTGCTTTTAAATTCTGGAGTCTTAGTTGCAGCTATTTTAAGATGTCTCTGACCCCAGCTGCCTGCCCCGTCTCTGCTGGAGTTTACTGTCCCTGGAGCAGGGGTGGCAGGGCGATGTATACGTGGTCTCTCAGCTGTCACGGTCCAGTCCAGGGCAGTTTTTTTTTTTTTCCTCACTGGAGAACTGTGGAGAGGATTATGAATTGGCCGGCGGTGTGGGTGCTGAAGTGTGTGTGTTTTTCCTGGCTGGGCAGTGATTGCTTCCAGCAGAGCTGGGGGATGATGGCAAGGGTGAGATCTTAGCATGAAGTATGTAGGAGCAGCCAGAGCTTATGATTTAAGCCCCAAAGCTGGTTTAGGTTTGTGTAAACTTGGTTGCTATTGTGTGGTTTCAGAGCAAACATATACTTAAACCAGCATTTTTTTTAATATTATGTCCTTAAAAAAAAAACAAACAACCCAGCCATTCCTTTTAACTGTTACAGACCTTTCACTCATAAGTAAGTGTCATAGGGTTTTCCTGTGTGTAGCCCAACTGCTATTCCCTTCTGCTTGCCCTGAAAAGGAGATGTTTTGTATGTTAGAAGTAGTACAAATAATGTAACATGTAGGATATTCTTAGCCTATGGGTTTTCTGAGTTAGTGAGATGGATATATATATATGACTGCAATTGTTTAAGTATTAATAATGCTGTTCACTCAAATGTTGCAGTGATAGATAGGGATTAAGTTCAATAAATACCAAACGCTGTATTTAAATTTTCTTGGTAAATCTTGAGTCTGTTTTCAGAGAAGTAAATGGTGATACTGAACAAATTGGAAAACTGCCTAAGCTTAATAGACCTTGCAAAGGTCTGTTATTGTGTTGTGTATGATCTAGCAGAAAATTTAGTTTAATAGTTTGCTATATAGGAAATGTGGAGCAATTATTTCAAAAAGACCAATTGTGAAGAGATGCAAATCCTGCTAATTAAGAAACAATCCTATCTTTCCGAAAATTCAGATTTTTTTCTACTGGCAAAAATTCATAAGATTTCTACTAGTAAGGATAATCGGCTTACAAGGCAAACTCTTAAACAGAAAAGATGGTAAATTTCTCTCTCTCTGGATTATTTTTTTTATGTTTCTGAGATTTGGTGAGAAAGATAATGTCTCTTCCGTGGATTAGAGCAGTATTCAAGCCACAGGAGTTTCATGCTAGTGAATAAGCATGACCCAGGTGATGGGTGGCTGTTAGACAAACCCTTCTGTGACCAAAGAGAAAGGGGCATGGTTTTCTTGGCTCTTAAACAGCTTGGCCTTAGTAAGTTGACTCACACAGTCCTAGGTAGCATCAACTGTAACATTGCTTCAAATGAGGGGATGCAAAAGTAATTTTGTCTTGGGCCTTAAAATGTCTTTTGCTTCAGGCTTAACTATTTTGATCTGATTTGTTTCCTCCATCTTTAGCTTCATAAATATATTCTCTCACCCAAGAAGTGGTAAGATGGTGAACCTTAAAACAATTAAATATTTTTTCGCAAGAATTTGCCTCAGTAATTTAAAAGCCAAAACTGATTCTGTGAATAACAAATACTGATAATTTTATATATAATACACATTATTTACATTATATAATACTATGTAATACTTTATTCACTGGTGATCCTTTAATGAGAGGGAATGAAGTGAATATCTCAGTAAGTAGAACATATTTATTTTGAATGGGTTTTTGGAAGCTGATTTTATTGAATGGAAGGCTTATTCACTTTAGATTTTTTTTTCTAAAAACCTGAAGTTTTGGCTATACAATTAGACAAACTATATTTGATTTCTGAATTGTAGGAATAAAATGTTGGAACATGGTGTTATTTGCCAGTTAATTTTCAGAAGGTGATCTTTTATTTCAGGCAGTGATGAAATATCAGTATTTCCAAAGGAAAAAAATCAATTCATAACAGCTTTGCATTTGTTGAAATGTTCAGCCCTCTTTGGGAAAAGACTGTCGCTGTTCAAATGGAATATGCAATACATGCACGTGGGATTTGTTGGTATGGTCATTTATTAGACTTTCTTTAGAGGCTGCTAAACAGTATTAACATCGGTCGCTCTTAGACAGTAAGTTACTCTAACTTTTACATTAGCTGTTAAATGCTTGAAGTAGTTTATTGGATAGAGATGTTTGTTCCAATCAGGACAGGCTCCATTGCCTCTTCTGTGGAGACTCTGCTGTCACGATTTGGAAGTGCACCGTGACGTTACCTTTAAATCTTGCTTTGTTATTCAGTTTCTGGACAGGACTTGAGAATAAGCCTATGCCGTGCCCGACTCACTCATGTTGAGTTACATCATGTGATGAGATACTGGAAGTCCTGTGATGTGCCAAAATATGGCCAGCCCGAGAGGGAAATGCTTTATCCTGAGTCTCAGGCCTTGGAAAGAAGGGAGAGCGGAGAGAAGAGCGTGAGCAGGACCTGATCATCCATTTCGCAAAGCGCTTTCCTTCCTGCTTTTGAGGGAGCAGGACATGGTCACTGATTTGCTTGATGAAGTGATCTGCGAGTTAGGTTCTGCCAGGCTGGATTTGACTTTTGGGGTGTGTTGGATAAACTGCCTTCTGCAGGGTATCTAGCCATTCCTGCCAGTAGTTTGTTGACTGTAATACCTTATTGAAATACGAAGATAAAACATTGCTATGGTCACTGGTTAACAGGCACACCTGCCTGTATGCACCTGGTACACCATTATTACTCTGAAAGAACTATTAGGATATAGTTGTGACACTGAGCTTCTGCTCTTATAACAGCTGGCAAAAGATCATGTTAACACTTAGGGCAGTTCTTCAAGTAGGTTTATGAAGTGTTTTGTGGGTTTATTATTGGGGGAGTAGAAAATTCCTCTTTGTGTGTTTATATGCATGTGGTACTTCCTTAATGAGCTAGTCACTTTTTCAGTGAAAAAGTTGAGATGATTCCAACACAAGATGTAAGAGACTGCGAATGTGTTCTTGTCTAGCTCTAAGAGGTTGAAAAGTAACTTTATTTAGAATGATGTTGACAAATACTCAATTTCTGGGAAGGGAAAGGAGGTAATATGCTTGTCTGATGAAATTCGTGTTATATTAGTATATGAAGTAGCTTTGAATCTTAAGATCTCTTAAAAGTTAAGAAAACAGAGCTGATACAGCTTTTGTCAAGTTAGTGTAAATATGTTTTATGGAGGGTAGCCCATGCTTTCTTTATACTCTGTGCAGGTAATTAGAGGTAATCAACTTCAGGTGGTGTGAAATTTAACACAGGTATTTGTTTGAATAGGAAAGTACTTCAGTTGATTCCTAAATAAAATGTGCTTTGAGAAATCACGTTTTTCATGTTACCTCTACCAGCTTGCCCACTACTGCTCCAGAAGTAGTGCTCAACTCCGTGAAGATCCTGATTTAAGAGACTGACTGGTCTATTTGGTAGAGTGATTAGTGAGGGAAACCAGTACCTACCTCAAGACACCAGTAGAAGGAGTGATAAGCCCATCGTGTTTGTGGTCTGGGGATACAGGTTAAGTAAAATACCTTTGAGCTTTTCTTTCCTTTTTTGAAATAAGACAATGAAAGCAAACTCTCAGCATAGAATCATCACTGACTGCTGCACCATGTTCAGTATGGGTTTATCACGTTATTAAAAAACCCAAACAAACAACAAAAAGTATTTGGCACACTTTAAAAATACATCTCTACTTTCCATTTTGGAAACCAGAAACTTCTTTTGCCCTCATTCATTAAAACTTTCCAGTGCATGTTTCCTCTGACGGTCAGAGACTTCTGCCTGGCAAAGTGGCCACACTGAACTGGTTGGTTAAGCCATGTCCAGACAGGTATGGCATTGCCTGAAAACTCTGAGGTATTACCTGGTAATGTCCTGTCACCTCTGATGCTTTGGTCATGATAGCCTGGAGAGGAATGAATGCAGGTTCTAGCATGAAAATTGTCCCTCTAAGTTGTTTCATCCTGCAGATAACAGGCCTGTCTTCCTGCCCTTCATTGATTTAATTCTGCCCAGTCATTCTCTGACTGGTTCTGTAAACTGCAGCTCTGTCGGTTCCCAACCATTTGATCTAATAGGCTGTGATGAGGGTTTGGTACTTGAAAAACCTTTTTGTTGGAGCTGATGACAGTGGCTAATCAATGATTCATAACCGCTTTCTTCAAAGTAGTATTTAGTCTTCTCCCCAAGCAGAGTGCAGTACGTAGAACAAAAAGTGAATGTGTAGGTGCATCTTTCTTCTCACCGTCAGTCTGCCAATGCAAGGTCTGCCTTGTCCCAGTGACCATTAGTGGCCACACGAAGTAGGTAGGGCATGCAGGGTGGCCCACTCGCTCTGGGTGTCAGCCTGGGGACTGAAAAAATCCTTCCTTCCCCAAACACCTCTACACTTCAGGATAACATCTTTGAAGCTTGTGTTCTCTTTTGCCTTGTAGTTTTGGTAAACATCCCCACATTCCCCTCCC
>NW_009632281.1:14058-19278 GCF_000690535.1 Cariama cristata
AAATCCTGATTAATGGATTAAGTAAAGTGGGGGGCAGATCAGCAGTACTGCTAAACTATTTCCCTGCTGTTTTCTGGCGGTCTTTCAGTGTCTTAACAGAGCATCTGATGCTCTGCTTATTCATTCTCCATTGTTCAGTTTACTTTTGATTGGTTTCTTTTTTTTTTTTAAAACTAGGCATCCAGGCATATTAAAAAATAAAAAGATGGCTCCTCAACGCAGCCTTCCAGTATGATATCAAACTGTTCAAAGTTACTTCTTTGTCCCAGTTTTCTCAATCTAAAAATCTGAGTGAGTTAGTAAATCCATGCCAAAAAAGTGAGATACAAATCTGTTCCTCAAAAATGTATCAGGAGCTCATGAAAATCATTTGTCTGGTCCTAATGCTGTAATGGGAAACTTTAAAAAAAGCTGAAGCTATTCAGAAAGACCTGAAAAGTGTACTTCTGTAAAGTCATGGCTTCTGTCAGAACCTGAAATAAATAATAAAAGCCATGCAGCAGGTGGAAGCAGCCTGTGAAGTACAAATGCCCTCGGTCGAACAGGTACAGAGACAAGGCATTGAATAATTCAAAATAACCACCTTTGGTTGGAGTTAAACTCTAAGTGAATCAAGCTGGTTCAGCTGTGAGACAGGAGTGAGCAGATTACTGGTAGCTGGCATAAGGTTACTGGACACTTTCTAAAGAGGATACTATACAGCAGTTATTTTCAGCCTTTTCCAATTTAGAGACCCTTTCAGAGCAAACTTGGCTCAGATCTGCTGCTCCTTCATGGTTACTAGGAGCTGACTCGTCTAATGGACTGAAAGAACTGAGGAACAGATTAGAGCTGAGACAGTCCTGTGTACCTCATGCAAATGACAGAATAAGGAATGGGCTGTATTTCCTCTTGGTTTTAGCTCTGGAGAATTGAAGAACAGCAAACAGGTTCAGTAAAGCTGAGGTAAGCTGTTCTGACACTTTCAGGATATAGTTCCATATAAAATCCGTCGTGTATTTGGGTAACGGCTTCAGTTGTTACTATTGAATAGGATGTGCTTCCAGAAATAATTGTAATAAAAATACTAATATTTGCTTTATGAAGGAGGAATATTCACATGTATCCTTCCAGGATTTTTACTCTGGAATTTTTTGTACGGAGAATAAAAATAAATTGTAAAACTGTAAACAAAATTTATGTAAACACAACTTCTGCAATACATGTGATCCCTGCTTAAAAAAAAAAATGGGGCAAACAAGTTCCATTATCTTAAATTTAGGGTAGCTGTTCGTTACTAGTTTTCAGTTATGGAAAGTGCTAATTAAGTACTGAAAATTGACATAAATACAAGTTTTATTTGGAAAGAAAAGTCACTTATGACAGGCAGCTGAATTGTATTTGTGATTACACTTGAATGTGTCAACGATCTGTATCTTGCAGGAGAGATACTCAATGATTTTTTTTTTTCATCTTGTCATAGTAGATCTCTTAGTAGAGATCCGTTCAGGGATCTGATTATATAGCATCTGCTTCCTCAGCTGATAAAAACTGTGAATTAGTTTTATTTTCAAGGTTTTATACATTCATGATTCAGAGCAATTCCCATGTCAGCACGCTTTAATGTGGAAGGGCTAATTCATATCACAAGTGAGTGAGAAGAGGTGCCAGAAAGGCAGGAGGGAAAGCATCCACCGAGAATCACAGTGATTCGCAGAGAATTCTTCTTCCCGTATGAATAATAAACTCGTTTACATCATGACTGAATTGCGTGTGGCCTTGCAGTGTTGTCTTACCAATGTTTGTGTAAAACCTTGTTTCTAAGTGTTGCCCATCCCTGAAGAAAGAGTTCCAACATGATTAGTGATGTGTGAGCACATCTTTTCAGTAAGACAGTGCTGTTCTGTCACAAGTAAAAAGACCACCTATATGGTGAAGCACTCAAATGTTGCAGAAAGATTGTAGTCAGCTGATCCTGCTTTAGCAATAGCAGGATGTGTTTAAAGAAACTTCCTGTACTAAGAGAAGATGTTTCGTGGCAGAAACAATTGTGACTTTCAGCTGGTTTGATCAGGGTTCATTTCCCTTCTTTTTAGAAACTTAATGGAGCTGCTATAGTGAGAAGCTGTGCTTCTGGCAGAAACCTGTCTAAAGATGACAGCAAACTCTACCTAAAGGAGAGTCAGCCCAGTAACCCAGAGCTACCCACTGACAGACCTGCCTTCTTTCATTAGCTGTGTACAAAGGCTAGTGCAAGTAGGCTGACTAATTACGTGTCTGTAGCTAGATGTGATGAATCTGGGCGTGTGACTCAGTTTCTGATGGACAGGAGAAATTGCAGTGCTCTGTTAGGTGATAATCCTTAAAAAATTGCTTTATTTGCTGTTAGAAAGGTCTTCAGAGTTGGTGAGTTGACTTAAACTGGTTTTCAGCTTTGTGCTTTGATAGGGAATGAGCTCGTGGTTGTGGTGATTATAGTTCTTTGGTCAAATCTGTTGATATTAAAGATGCAAGACAACCATGAAAGATGTGTGAAGAAAATACTGCTTTAAATGCAAGTTTAATTTCTTACTCTCCCTTGAGAAGTCCTAGGATTATTTGAACGTATTCTACTCCCGGGTGGCTAGGTGCTCTTTCAGGACTGAATTAAGCCTGTGTGGACAAGTAACGTGTTGGTACTAATAACTGAGTGCTCACAAGGCCCTAGTTACTCTCTAAATCAAAGGAGAAGATCCTGAAGAAAGTTATAACATGAGTGGGGTGGTCAAGATGGAAACTTGCAAAGGTGATGTTGAAATAACGTTCTTAGTGGTATTGTATGATGCATAGGCACTTGCTTTCGTAAAGTATTGCATGAGAACTCAGCCTGCAGATTTTGAGTACAGCTGGTCGTTAATGTGTGACACCTAGCTTGTTGAAGTAGCAAAGCCATTGTCCTCTTTTCAGGTTTAATTTTCAGTTGCATCATTTAGTAAATGCAGTAACATGGATATAAAAATATGTATTTTTTTTCCACACTGAAAAAGGGTGAACAAAATATATGAATTACTCTTTTTAGGAGATTTACTGAAGTTTGGATTGCTATCTTGATACTATAAACCTGCAATAAGTGGCAATGTCAAGGGTTCCCACCCCAAGTAACATGAATATAAAAATATGTATTTTTTTTCACATTGAAAAAGGGTGAACAAAATATATGAATTACTCTTTTTAGGAGATTTACTGAAGTTTGGATTGCTATCTTGATACTATAAACCTGCAATAAGTGGCAATGTCAAGGGTTCCCACCCCACCTCCTCCTGGGGAGATGTCCAGTGGACCTGTGGCTGAAAGCTGGTGTTACACACAGGTAATCTACATAAATTCCAATGACTCTATTTTCTAGTCCCAATTATAATTTTAAAAAAGAACCAAACTAGAGTTACTGAGTTGGCTGACAGTGTAACTAGTTCTCATAGTTAATGCTTGATATGTAATTTAAATTTTATTGACATTTTCTAATCTTTTGTTCAGGTTAAAGTAGTAAAATTTTCCTACATGTGGACCATTAATAACTTCAGTTTTTGCCGAGAAGAAATGGGTGAAGTTTTAAAGAGTTCTACTTTTTCATCAGGGCCAAATGACAAAATGAAGTGGTAAGGTCTTTATTCTAGCAACTGCTTTGTTTTTTGTTTTCCACTTGCAAAAGTTGCAAAATTAAGTTGCAAATAAATATTAAAACTTGGACATTTCTTGTAGTTTTACTATAGGTATGGATTGGTTCTAATGTCAAAATTTCAACAGTCATAAGGGAAACAAATGTTTTGGTAGCATGTATCATTGTGTCTTATATATTTCTGAATTTATTCTGAGTACGACTTAAAAATGTACAATTTCTGCATTTCTTTCAGGTGCCTGAGGGTGAATCCAAAGGGATTAGATGATGAAAGCAAAGACTACCTGTCATTATATTTGCTTTTAGTCAGTTGTCCAAAAAGTGAAGTCAGAGCAAAATTCAAATTTTCCCTGCTGAATGCTAAAAGAGAAGAAACAAAAGCAATGGGTAAGGGAATCTTAATGTATTGCATGTGGATTTGTAAGAACATCCCAAAGAAAATCAGCATTGTAATTTTTTTCAATTGAGAACAGAACTTAATATTGAGATAAAATTTCAAATATCTTTTTTAATATCCTTTTAGAAACTTAATTAAAAGTCTTGTTCGTGTTTCATACACTTCTGATCACTGAGCTATGTTAATTCTATCCTGAGCTGTATAAATTACAGTGCATTACTAACTGCTGTCACTCCAGATTTTTGTCACTTAGCTTTTCTAGCAGATTATTCTTCCTTCCTTTTAATAGGGGTGTATTTGCTTGTTTCTAGCTACAGTGGAAGTAAGTGTTTGATTTCCATAGTTAATTAGGATAAACATGCATGGTTGTTTTTTCAGGAACTCCTTTACAATGTTTTGGTCTATTTCATCTGATTTACACTGTAATCGGTTTAAAAACATGAGTCATGTACCCAAGGAATTTGAAGACTTTGAAATAATTGGTGATTTGATGTAATTGCCTTCTTGATGTGAAAAATGTATGGCTCTTAGTTTTAAACTTACAAGCAGAACTTTCATTGGAAACACTTTTTGGGAAAGGTGGAATTCTCATGAAAAAGTGTAATTTAATGCTGGTCTGCACTGAGTTTGTGCTGTTACTAGTCCTCTATATGAAGAATCTGTCTACTTTTCTTCCCTCCTCCTACTCCAGGACCTAAGAGATCTCGCTAGGTCTGTTCTGTTGCAAGTTCTAACTTTCTTGGAAAAATCTATGGTTCTCCAGTACTCGTACCCAAAAGTTCATGCTGCTTTCTCTTTATGTAACTAGACCCACTTGTAATCTTTAAAGTAGATCCACAAAACTGAGTTCAAATCTAAAAATTAAACGGTTGGACTTTCTGGAAGGAAAGTAAATGTATATATTTCACTCTTTTTATCCTGTTCCACTGATAGAGTTGGTTGCTTCAGTCCCTGCAAGCCTTCTAGTTCTGGAGCTTATTTGAACAAAGCTGCACTTTTATACATCTGGTGGATCATGGCTTTTGGCTTGAGACAGTCCTTCCAGTCCAGTAGTGGATTGGTGTATGTAACTTAAAGGAAACTGCAGTGTGTGCATCAAAAAATACTTTGAGATAATCATAGAATCACAAATTGTTGAGGTTGCGAAGGACCTCTGGAGGTTGTCTAGTCCGAACTCCCTGCTTTCAGC
>NW_009632281.1:19309-28460 GCF_000690535.1 Cariama cristata
GATCAACTAGAGCAATTTGCTTGGGACCTGTCATGTGTTGAATATCTCCAAGGACGGAGACTCCACAACTTACCTGGGCAACCGGTTCTAGTGTTTAACTAGCTGGTCCTTTTTTACCTTAGAGGTTCGTTGCTGGATGTTGTTCATTGTCCGCCAGGACCCCAATTGCCAGTCGTCTATTTCTTCCTGATCAGTAGGTCTGTAGCAGACAGTGCACACAACATTGCTCACGTTGGCCTGCCCTCTACTCCTGACCCATAAACTCTCAGCTGGTTCATCATCCATTGCAAGGCAGAGCTCCACACGTTCCTGCAGTTCTCAGGTAAAGGGTAGCTCCCTTGCCTCGCCTTCCTGGCTTGGCCTCCCAAAAGAACCTTTACCCCTCCACTGCAGCACTCCAGTTGCCTGAGCTATCCCACCATGTCTCTGGGAGGCCATGGAGATCGTAGCCCTGCAACTGCACACAGACCTCTAATTCCTCCTGTTTCTACCCCATGCTGTGTACTAGAGCTTATGGGCACTTCAGAGAGGCACTCCTGAAGATTCCAAGTGTTACTTTAAATGCTAAAAATCACATTGGTGCTAAAACCCAAAAATCCTATGAGTAGATGTGTCTTCAGTTTTTGCAATAGTAGCTGTCCTGTATTTGGCACTACAGGAATTATAAACATCATTTTGGGAAATTACCAACAGAAATCTTATTTCTTGGACTTTCCAGCCATTTACCATCTGCTTCTGGAGACGCTGTGTTTTTATTTATACAGTATAATGATGCCCGACTTTAGATGTCCTTTGTAAATTGATAATTCATGCATAGACTGCTGCTTCAAGTGGTGAAGCTGTGTATAAAATAGGTAACAAACTAATATTTTAACTTTATTAGAAAAAAAAATACATTTATACTTTTATGCTGCTTTGTTTTTGTGGTTTCCTTAAATTGCTACTGATCACTTAATTTCAGAGGGTTAACAGTGGTCATTGCTGGTAGCAGTAAAATCTTAGTCTGCGAAATGATGAATTGAGCTGAATCTAGAGAAGACATTTTTGACTTTTTTTTTCAAATGTGATTTTCTGATTTTATTTTCTCATTCAATTTCATGAGGTTTGTTCTGAGTTTTTGGCAAGTTGGTAAAAATGTGAAAACACTAATCCAGATGCCAGAAAACTCAAGCAATATTTTGTAAAATGGCTATTTTTCTTCATTGGCTTACAGATTTAAAAATGTGAACAGTGGTCTAAATTTGTTCTGTTACCCTGAAAGCCCATGTGGCACTTCAGTAAGCGCATTTCCCTCTGCTTCTGTGCTCTACATGGGTAAGGGGTTTTTTTGTTTGAAGATGCGAGTGTGATAAGGTGATAGGGATGGAGACGCCTCCTGCATTGTCAATTCCTGGGTTGTTTTTCATTGTATTTAAAAAATAAAATCAAAACCTGTACAACATATTTTGCTCGATCTAATTCTAGGGAAAAACTGTTGTGAGTATCATTTTTCCAACTATTGGCAGTGAGGACAATGCATTATATGTGTGTGTCTTCTAACATATGCAGCGTGTTACGTGATTGAGTCTGCTTCAGTGATGCTACACAGTTAACTAGTGTAGAGAAGTCTGACTTTCCTGATGTCTTTATTTGAATGTTGTAGAAAGAATAATATTTTAACAGACTCTGTCATGAAAAATACTTTACTCTTATAAAAAAATTGTGACTTAGCCTTCTGGAGAGCAATTTAGAAGTTTAAAGTATCCATACAGCAGATGAAATGATGTCATGTTTCTTGCCCAGCTTTTTCAGAATGAAAGGAAAAAATACTTTTGAGATTTTTTTTTTTTACTTTCCTGTGGTGTTATTTCAGAAGTATTCTTGCTCTCTTCATTTTGAATGATCTTTCTAAATATAATTTAGAACATGGTTTATTCTACGTATATTCTCAAAGCCATTCCCAAATAACCTCTTTCCCATGTTTTCGTTCCACATAAAAGTATATCATGCTCTTTCCTGTGGTTCAGTTTGTGGAACAAGTTGCCACTTTACAGTGAACCTGTAAGCCATGTAAAATAGCAAATCTTACTGAATTACATGTATTTGCACTAATATGACCTTGGGAACTCTTTTGCGGGCTGTGAACGTTAGAACTGGAAAAAAAGGGTTGTGTGGTCATGGCAAATCTGATGGATTAAAAAAGAATAATTCTATGGCTAAAAGATAAATATAAATAATATCTTTTTATGACCAAAAAAATAGTTTGTTACTTGAAAGCTTGTATTTCTGTTCAGCTTTTTTAATGCTTTTACTGTATTTCAAAATGATTTCAACCTTTGAAACAAGATTTTCCATTTCAGGAAGAAGTCAAAACGGATTGTTATGACAACTGCAGAAGTGTTGTCAGAATGCATTTGTGATGATAAATTCATTGTAATGGTATTTCCCTGTGAACAATTTCTGTTTTGACACATTGGCATTCTTAAACATTAACTGATAAAGTCCTTGCTTGCTGGATGGTGCCTAAGATAACATTTAAGGAGATGATATGGTTTGAATTGCAAATTGTGCTCTACTAAGTTCTGTCAAGTGTTTTATAAAATAACACTATTACAACATTAAAAAAAATTTAATTGTGGATTTTCTGAAAATGTGACACGTGATCCAAATGTGTTAAATTGATTCATTTTTTGATTAACAGCCTGAATGTAGAATTTAGGTGTTGTTATTTGTTAATATTTTTAACTTGCTTTATTTGTACATAACTGTTTCTTATTAGAAAGCCAAAGAGCGTATCGATTTGTGCAAGGCAAGGACTGGGGTTTTAAGAAATTTATCCGAAGAGATTTTTTACTAGATGAAGCTAATGGTCTTCTACCAGATGACAAGCTGACATTATTTTGTGAGGTGGGTATAGATTTTTAAGTGGTAAACCTTTAAATAAAATGTTTTCTGCTTTAATAAATAGAAGTTTATGTTGATTTAAACAGTAGCATGCTATAAAAGTTGTCTTTGGTAAACTGTAAATATGGTAAAATATACATTTACTTTGCATTGTATTTTGTTTTCTTTTTTGATATGTGTATACTGAAGCATAAACTGTTGAGCTTCTTCCTGAATCTGCCAGGATTACATTAGAATTGACTGTAGAATTATTTATGTAAAAGGTGGCTGTTATGTGCTGTCTGTAGAAGTACGGTTTTACTGAGGTCACTTTTATTTAAAGAAGTTGTATTTGGAATTATAGGACTGTTTTTCACTGGATAAGCAATAGGAAATGTCTACATGCTGGATTGCGTTATTAAAAAAAACCTCCACCAGCTAATTGTCAGAATCTATATTCCTCTAGTATCATAATTGATGGCTTTAACCAATGAGCAGGTCTTTCCAGTAAATGAAACACTTTATTCTTATAGTAATTGTTACATTTTGTTTTCTGAACAAATGCAAGTATCCTGTAGAAGGACTGCTTAATATTGAGTTAATATTGAGAGCTGTGGCATAAAATTTATAAAATTCATGGTGTATGATGGGTTGCTTTTGTAGTATCGGTTATGTTGGTAACCTAAATTGTCATATCAAAATTCAGTAAAAAGCTTACTCAGCGTTAAAAATGGAAACTAGAGAAAGTTGCAATGTGAGTACAGTGTATGTTAAATATACATTGACTGGTTATCTTTGCTGCCATAAAGTGATTAGTGACTTAGGAGGATGATAGATGCTCTAACTGCTAATAAGTTTGCTTTGATCTGTGTATTTACAGGAAATGTGTAAAATTGTCTTGGCAAGATTACAATTTAATTATATGTCATTATGCTGTGTAGGAAGAATAATTGAAATGTGGCCCCTGAGACTAGATATTGCAAATATAGTGCATCTTATTTTCACTTAGACAAGTTAAATTAGCTGCATGATAAATTTGTGACGAATACAATTATTTCGGTGATAAAAGCAGATGTAACAAGTGTTTTATGGTTCTGTAAAGATACTTTTGAGTATTTTCTCATTTTAAGTTGCCCTCATAATGAATACTTTGATGTAAATTAACAGCTCTTAAAAAATAGTGTTTGGTTTTGGAAATAGGTCACTATCTACTTTTAGAGATAAAGTTTGTTTAAAAAAAAATAAATTGAACAAATACTGAATTTTCCAGAGAGAAATCTTACTTAAATTTTAATGCTAATCTTTAAATATAACTGTTTTGCTGCAAAACTTCACAAAAGCCACTCACATTAAAACACTGAGAAGTGTTTGACCTACCCTGATGATAAATGCTGCAGGAAGTACAACATTTAGTTGTGCACAGTGAGCATGTTAAAATAACTTCTGGCTTGTTTCAGGCTCGAGCGAAAAAAATTGGAAATCCAAGTATTTTTAAAATTTGTTTGTTCGGATGTGGTGTTCTAGCTCTTCAGCTGTCTTTAGAAATAATGGGTGTTGTTTGAAGGACCTGTTTCTATAGACAAGTCTGAAGTTTTTGTCCTTTCAAAACTTAACTGTAAATGCTAATTCCTGTGTTTGCCTTCCTACTTGTATCCTAGTTGGAAGACTAACTTACCACTTCTTAAAACTATATTGCACTTGGCTTGCTGAAACTTGTCAGATATGGCAGGTATTTAGCAAAGGCCACAGAGTTCAAACTGTGCTGGTTGGCTCTTCCTTTCTCCCTCTTGGCTTGCAGAAGGATTATTTGGTCTTCCTTGGCAGCAGAGATACTCCTTCTGTGTTGCCAAATGTTCTTAAGATCAGCTGGATATGTCCTTAGATTGGAAACTGAAGAGTTGTTGAGTTAAATACTTTGCAAAGCCTGATGTTGCCACCGACAAGTGACCTATTGATTGAATGCAACTTCATAATTTTACTTTTTTTTAAGCAAACTGATCTGTTTCACTCAGTTCTCACTTTCCATATAAACTGAAGTTACTGAAGCTGTGCGAGTAGTTTCATTTGCTAATAGAATAGTAAATTCTCTGCAGGGATGTTTTTCCCAGTGGGTGCTTTCACAGATCTCTTACCTAGCTTAGGTTGAGAGAGTAGTCTAGGGTATCACTTACATCTTCTTTACCTTTAGATCACCACAGATTCAAAACCAAGAGAATTACAGACATTATCCGTGTTAACTGTCATCACACAGAACTTGTTTATAGTTTATACTATAGTTTTAGTATAGTGTAAACTATGTTATACCAAAAAAAAATCTAAAAAAGCTGTAGTATTAGTTTTATAAGTTTATTATTATAAAAGTAATGATAATATAGTTTATAAACTAAAGTCCTAGTTTATACATTTTTATATATGCTTACACATGAGTGTATGCAATGCCAGCAGGACCTCTGCCCCTAAAATATGTATGCTGGGCAAAAGCTACGTATTGGGTAGCTTCCTAAGAAGTAAAGTAAATCAGACCTTGTGCAGTACCTGGAAATCCTGGCTAGATTGCTTCTACTCTCTAAGGTAAGTTGTTTGCTATTAGTTGTAGCATCTTACCATCCTGCAGTTTAGTGAAGAGATACCCTAACTATTGTGAGTCATTTTATAAACACAACTCTAAGGTGCCTGAAGTAAGAATTCGTATCAGGTATCATAAAACAGTCACTTTTAACCTAAGATGAGTTTTCAATAGTTATGTGGGATTCATGTGATTGGATTTCAGCGTGATTTAAATAAATTTAAAAAAAAAAAAAGCACTTGACTTTAAGCTTACCATCTAGACAAGGGAGATACAAAATATCAGACCCCTGTAAGTGTTTGTATTTAGAATCTGTAAAAGTTGTTACATCTATAGACAATACATGCCAGGCCACTTGGATATAGGAGACTTGAATTAAAATTTTGCTCAGGTTATATCTTAAAAGAATGGCTAATAGCCAACTGTTGCGTTGCACAACTGTCAATAGATACTAGAAACCATTCTAAAATAAAAGCTTGGAACATCAGGTATCAGTTTAAGTACACGTGAAGAATGTGTAGATGACAGTGCCTAGCAAGGTCTATAGCTAACAAGAGGATGCTGCGCAGACAACCCGGATCATGAACTTTGAGTCAAGTCTCTGGAGACGCGGAACTCTCCTTTGACAACAGAAGACTAGCTTTGCTAAGCTGAAACTTTGTGTGTATGTATATCTCCCGAATTCACTTTGTGTATGAAAACTGTGAAATAGAGTACACAATAGCTCTATAGACTTTTTCCAGTGTGAAAGTGAAATTTTGCAGAGCTTTGGGATATTCTTTTTTTCCTTTAAAAGGTGGAAGAATATAAAGGAACTTCTTATAATCACAAAGGGGTATGGGATGAAACGGGGAACTTGGCAATGATTCAAATCCCCAAGCTGCTGTCTTAATTGGATCATCCTCCTCCTCTGATCTGGAGTTTGGTTTGCAGTGCTCCGACTTTCTGTGAAGCTTAGCTGTGCTATTTTTTGCTTTATGCCAGATTTATTCCAGATGCTGTGCCTCTGGAAATCAAACAAAGCACTGATCTTAACAGTATCAGCATTTTCTCATAATGTATAATCTAAATTTTCTGTATTCGGGAGATGCAGTGATCAGGATCTTGTAGTATGGCTCTCTTCTTTATGAAGGTTTTATTCTCAGGTGTGTGCCCTCAGACAACAGAAGTAAAAACTGCTGAGCTCTTCTGTTTTCCCAGCATACTGATTAAAAGGACTTAGTATGTAAAAAATATCTGAAAAAAGCAAGTAAGAATGCTACTATCCTGTTTACTACTTATGTGAGAGACTTAAACATGGGGGATAATGGCAATATATTCACTTCAAATGCATGTATTTCACAGTTTTCTTCACTGGTTTTTACAAGAATTACATCTTGTGAGCATGCATTTCATTATTAAAGTTACTTACCTACTACATCTTATATTTCATCACATTTCTAAAATAATGACTTTAATCTTGTTTGGAAGACAATCACTTGTGATTCCTACTTCAGCTGGACAGAGTAAAATGAAATAATGAAGGAGCTATGTTGCTTGCACTTAGTTTGCATTATCACATTGCAGGTTAAGTATGAACTTACTGTAATTAAAATTAGGAATATCATATTCAAAATTTCTGTGGATTATTCTTATGAAACTTTTCTGTGAGCTTGTGATCCTGGTGATCTGTTTAGAATTTTATATTGTATGTATTTTACTTAGATGTGTGAAGAGTGTTGAACTGTTAATTTATCTCTGAAATAGCATGAACTTTTCTTTTGATCCCACTGGTGTCCCAAGAACCATCTCTGTCCTTGACTCTGGCATTTCTGTCAGGTGACATGTGGTATTGTGCTCTTTCTGTTTGTTTTGGTTGGATAAATACACAATATTGGAGTCTGTAAGTAAAGCCCTATTTGTTTTATGTTACTTAAAAGTAAACTGTAAAGCATGGGTTTATGGTTCCGACCTAATGCCAGAAATATCACTGTTTTTTTGCTTTGCTTTGGAATTGCTGAGATTTTAGCAATAGGTGCTGTAATTTAATTATTATTGGCATTCAGTTATGAAGGAGTTGTCTTGCTGTGATTTTCTGTTAGGTAAGCGTGGTCCAAGACTCAGTAAATATATCAGGACAGTCTAATACAAACACTTTGAAGGTACCTGAATGTCGACTAGCAGAAGATTTAGGGAATCTCTGGGAAACAACAAGATTTACAGATTGCAGTTTTTATGTAGGAGGACAAGAATTCAAAGCTCATAAATCTGTCCTTGCAGGTACTTTCTACTTTTGTATTGTTATTATTTTGTAATTTAATTTTCTAAAAGTTAAATGTATTATATTTAATATTTACTTTTCTTGATATAGCACGATCTCCAGTTTTTAATGCAATGTTTGAACATGAAATGGAGGAAAGCAAAAAGGTAAGCCTGACTGAAAATTTTACATGTAAATATTTGTACCTTGTGAAATGGGGAAAAGTTGCAGAAAACTTTAAGTTTTGCAAATTGAGGAAGATGGGTACTGCATGTTGGTGCATGAGTGGAGGAGGTGCTACTCCTGAACGCTCTCCTGGTGAGTTCCGCAGGAGTTTGTGTAGAAAGAGCAGATAGGGCTGACTGTGGAGAGGTTCTGGAGGATTTGTTCTTTCAAGTGTTTGTATCTGCCCTAGATCAGTGTTTGTTTTTTTTTTTTTAACATTAGCCACTGATGTAATTGACCTAGTAATCTCTACCCCTTTTTGCTTTAATTCATACCTTCACATAAGCTGATTGACTTGACTAAGGTTTTGTTGTAGTGTATTAAAACATTTTATATGGTAGCTAGGACACAAAGAAACAACAGATGAATTATGACTCAAATTAAGCCCTGAGGCAGTGAAGCAGTCCTTTTCATTCACAGTTTCTGCAAGCACTTGACCTCTATGAGTGTTTTGGATGGATAGTTACTTAATCAACACAGAGAGCTGCTTCTGCTTTTATGCGCTTGAGATCTCTCACAGTGAGGACTCGTTTGTGTCTTTCCTAAAATGGGTTGGTTATAGGCAGAATACATAAAAAGGCAAAGAACTGATCAACTCACGAAAGGATTGTAATAGATCATAGAATCATAGAATCATTTGGGCTGGAAGGGACCTTCAGAGGTCATCTAGTCCAACCCCCCTGTGGTGAGCAGGGACATCTCCAACTAGATAAGGTTGCTCAGAGCCTCATCCAGCCTGACCTTGAATGCCTCCAGGGATGGGACTTCCACCACCTCTCTGGGCAACCTGTTCCACTGCTTCACCACCCTCATTGTAAAAAATTTTTTCCTTATGTCAAGTCTAAATCTACCCTCTTTTAGTTTAAAACCATTACCCCTTGTCCTGTCACAGCAGACCCTGCTAAAAAGTCTGTCCCCATCTCTCCTATAGGCCCCCTTCAGGTATTGGAAGGCCACAATGAGGTCACCTCAAAGCCTCCTCTTCTCCAGGCTGAACAACCCCAACTCTCTCAGCCTGTCTTCATAGGAGAGGTGCTCCAGCCCTCGGATCATTTTCGTTGCCCTCCTCTGGACCTTCTCCAACAGGTCCATGTTTTTCCTGTGCTGAGGGCTCCAGAGCTGGATGCAATTGTCTACAGAGCTGGATGCAATACTCCAGGTGGGGTCTCACCAGAGCGGAGTAGAGGGGCAGAATTACCTCCCTCGACCTGTTGGCCGCACTTTTCTTGTTACAGCCCAGGATGCGGTTGGCCTTCTGA
>NW_009632282.1:0-9217 GCF_000690535.1 Cariama cristata
AGACCGAATTCACAGCCGAAAAGCCCCGGAGAAAGGCTGTTCCCCCCCGCCCCCCAACGCAAGGGGCCTTCCCGCCCTGCTCCTCAGCGCGGGCGCCGTGTGGAGCCCGGCACAGGGAGCTGGGGGGCGGCGGGAAAGGGCCCCCTGCGGGGCAGCGCTCGGCTACTGCCCTGCCCTGCTTCTGTGAGGAAAAAGGGCACCAGGGTGTCACTCCCTTGCCAAAAGTGAAGTCAAAGATCCTGATGATTTCAAGCTTAAACTGCGTATTTTTGAATGTGACTAAAGTCCAGGATAATTATTCCCACCTTTCAGCGTTTCCTGATTTTCAACTGCAGTAATAGTCTTACCTCCCATCTTAAAGCATTAAGCCTTGCAGGAATAAACTCTACTGTTATCTTCTGTTTCGGATCATCTCTTCCTCAGGAATCTCCACCTAGCTTTACCAGGTAAGCTGTGTTTGCAACAGTGAAATATTGTTCACATTACTTAGTCAGTTAATAATTTAATTTTCCTAAAACATGATTTTAAAACCATGGTGCCTAAAGCTTGTTATGTCTGTGGACCCATCTGTGCCCAGCTACAGAGTTTCCTAAGCTGAGCTCTAGGCTGTGGATGAGACTTCAGCAGAAGAAAGATCGGATGAATTTCTGCCCACGGCGGCACCTAAATAAACACTCCAACCCTGAGGATGACGAGGATGTAAGTAAGACAGGGAGTTGCTGCAGGTCTGAGAGAGCAACTGCAAAGGCCTTGGGTGCAATTCAGCTTCCAAAGATGGTGCTTTTACATTACAGAAGACATTGAACTATTGCCTGCATGAGGCTGGTGTCTAGCACATCATGCTGCAAGTCGCTAAGAAAAACAAAGGAAATAGAGCTTATAAAGCAAGACTTTATGAAGAGAGAGAAACAGTGGGTTGCTGTCCTGGGCTCTGTCTGTGAATGAAACCAGTTTTGAAGATATTCATAGCAGGGCATAGACAGGGAGGCTGCAGGACAAGGGTATCTTACCATTTACTGGAGGAGTGGTCGTTTCTTCATTTGTTTCTGTGCTGCTCTTTTCCAGCTTTCTGGGACACATTTGAAAGAAAAGAGAAGTGACTGAATTTCCTCAGGCATCAGTGCTTCATAACATCAAAATGATAATTCACTCAGAGCAGATTGATTCTGCTTTGGAAATTTGCAGATTCCCTCCCCTTTCAAACTTCTTTGATCGACAGCCAAATGGTTAACGTTACATTTAGGCAATGGCTGGGCATCCAAATTCACTTTCATCAAGGAATAAGGACCGTTCACATTGCTCCGTGCTCAATTGCTCCAATAGCTACTGAGCAAGAGTTTATGTGTGTGGTTTTTTAACCATAAGATAAGATATAGCATGAAGCTGTAAGATTTAAAACAAGCGGAAATTGTCCTGTAATAAATATAATTTAAAATACAAAATATTCTGTAATACAGCCATTCACTACGTAAAAGTCTTAAAAGTTCCAAATAGAAATCCAACACGATTTGATCATCACCTTTGATTTAACCAAGGGAAATACCTGAAGCAAAGAAATCCCCAGAAGCATGCGCTTTCCTGGTAGACACATTCAGTCAGTCAAAGGCTATTAGTGACAAAGCTTCAACCAGGTAAAGGTTTATTCCTTGAGCTGAAGGGAAGGTCTGAGTGTGTAATATAATTGGTCAATTCTGTCCTTGAAAAGAGGTCCATGAAACATCAAGGAGCAACAAGGGGTAGGGGAAGAAGCTGCTTCCCCAGGAAGGACAAACCAGGAGCTGAGGGTCACCACAGCACAGGCAGTGCCCTCACACACTCACCCCTCTGGCGCAGGACCTGAACAGGGTCCATTAACATCTTCCAACCAGGTGATGTGATGAACCAGTTCCAGGGTCCATCCAGAAAGCTTGGTGGGGAGATAGGGCCAGAGACAAGGCTCTAACATAGGCCCAATGTAATGTCTACCCAGGAGACAGGACGGAAGCTAGGTACAGCTGGAGCATAGTGCAGGTGGGCACTCACTATTCAGTTCAGACACTATTGAAAAGAGTTTGGCTCTGCCTTTCAAGCACTTTGTGGGCAGCTGTTCGATAGCACCTTAGCCTCCTCCTTGCTTGACTAAACCTGCCCATCTCTCTCAGTCTCTCATCACAGGACATGAGCTCTAGGCTCCTTACCATCCGGTAGCCTTCTGCTGGACCATCTTCAGTTTCTCCACATCCTTCTTTGGACATACCGTTCCAGCTGTGGGCTCAGCTGCACTGAGCAGGAGGAGACAGGAACTTATGGTGGTCTGCTGGCCATGTTCCGCCTAATGTCATCTACTATTCGGTTTGCCTTGCTTGCAGCGAGAGCGCCCTGTCAGCTCATATTCAACTGCGCATCCACCATCACCCCCAGGCCCTTTTGAGCAGAATTGCTGCTCAGCCAGTTGCTGATATGTAGGGCAATTCTGCCCTGGTGTGGAACTTCACGTGAGTCCTTACTGAAGTCCCGCAACAGGTCTTTGTCGGTCCTTTTCTGGAGGTTATCAAGGTCTCTCTGGGTTGAGGCTCTGACATTTGTCTCTGCCACTTGCCCTGCTGTGGTGTTCCCTGCAGAGATGCTGAGGGTGTACTCTGTGTCCTCCTCCCCGTCACTGCTAAAGGTGTTGAACAGTATCAGCCCCAATATTGACTCCTTAATGCCCCTTGCTGGCTTTAACTCAAGCTGAGCTTTGGCTTTCTGTGTCTTGTGTCCAAGTACCTAAGCAACCCTTTTATACGTTCTCTTTTGTCAGAGCATAAAATGCGTCTTGTAAAATTCCCTGACTTCCTCCACAGTGGAACAATGTGTCCCTGAGTTCTCCAGAACCTCTCTTTATAAATCAGTCAGATCTCCTGAGCGTCTTTCTGCTTTGTGGCTGATTCCCAGAGATTCTACCTTGAAATTCCCTGAGGCAAAATCCACTCTCCTGAGTGGAGCATCCAAACTACTGCTCACCTTCCCAGCCTTCCCTCCAGTTCCCAAACTCCAACAGAGCAGAACAGGTACCTGAGACCAGTCCTGCCTTCAGTCATCACCACAGCACATTTCCTTGAAGTCCTCAGGACATAACAACACCTGCTTTAGGACAAAATAAAGAAGATAAACATTTAATTAAGTGACACCCCATTTAGAATTTGACCGCCTCTCGTCAGCAGTGGTACAGAGATCTTTAAAGCTGCAGGTGGGCAGTGCTAGAGCTGGTTTGTCGGTGGGGGAAAGAAGGGGAAATTCCCAGTGAATTCTCCAATGAGAAGGGGATGAGAAATGTCATGGTTCATTAATGCCCAGGCTACTCATATGCAGTTTGTAAGGGAAAAAATCAATTTTTACTTGTCAAATTATTGGCCACTGTATCTAATAAAGTGGTAAAAGATGCTATTTGTCATGTAGCCCTTGGGCTGTGATTAGGGCTAGCAGTCCAGCAGCTTCCAGCAGCTTTCCTCATTCACACAGCAATCCACCCTGCTCTGCTGTAGGGAGCTGCGGCAGAGGTAAGAGAAAATACGCTGGCCTCAGGGAGACGGTACCGTTTCTGTGACCTCCGTGAAAGCATCCCACGCCTCCTTTTTGTCTCGTCTGCTAAGGTTTGGTGTCAAGGATTGCTGGTTGCTACAGAAGGTGGTACAGGTGGACTTCGGGTAAGCAGTCATTGACACTGCATCATTGCAGCAATAGTGGCTGCGTGATTAAAATCACCCTGCAGAACCTGAAAAAAACAATGCTGTATGGTGTACACTTTTTGTCGATCTATTAAACAGGCAGCAATTTGAGTTCTTGCTTCCTTCCCCCGCCCCCAGGTCCCCCATATGATCCTCCCTTCTGTCACAAATGGGCTGAATCCATCTTACTATTCCGAAAGGTTTACTAGGCGGAACATATAAGGCACTAGGGGAAATGCTGCCATTAGAAAACCATCGCTGTCAGTCCTACTGGCACAGAAACATCTATCGATGGAGCAGGAAAGCAGCAGCTGGGACCGCACTTGGATGCAGGGAACCAGGTGTTCCTCCTGCTCCCGAGATGAAGAAATGCAATAGAAGATCTTAGTCAGGCTGCAGTGACCGCAGTCCAAATAAGAGCTATTAGCAAGCTGCTCTTTTCTCTCTGCTGTGATACAAGTACAAAAATAAGTCTGTTGCTAGCTCCAGAGTGAAGAGGTTGATCTTTAAAAACAAAAGGCTCAGTGACTGTGGGGAAGGGGGCCTGTGTCTTTAAAGCCAGGTATGGAGGAATCTACAGCTCATTACTTTATTTTTATAGCCATTATTATTTTCTGGGTTGTTTAACAGCATGCAGATGTTTGAAGGGCCTATTCAGCCTTCAGCAAATAAAATGCTTTTTTCTTCGCCACTGGCTGCAGGCTTTTCAGGAAAGCATAAGCGTCCTCCCATGCCTGTGGACAACATGCAGCACACGATAAATATTACTTGAATATAAATGGTTGGTAGGAAAACTGGTAGCAGCCTGACTTGGTTAATAGCATTGTTCTTACTGACAAATTCTAGACGCTCTTGATCCACAGAAGTGAATTTAAAATATTTAATAGTGAATCTTTGAACTTTATTTCTTTAATATCTAAAGCTGGATTGAGCCATGCTTCTATAAGACATGAGGATAAATTATTTTAACCATAAAAGCAATGCTTATTTAAAACCTGGATTTATTTTTTTTTAGCTAAAGAATTCATTATAAAGCTAATCTCAGGCAGCTTTCAGAAAATCTCTTCAACATTTTCAGCATCTCTATTCAGTGATTAGAACTTGTTGCGCATCTCTTTTTTGGACCACATCTTAAGAAAACAAAACCCCACCAAAACTGTACAAGCCACTGAGAAACAGTAACACCTGGAAATCCTAGGAGCTGTCAGTTATGAAAAAATATAAAAAAGAATATTCTCCTTACATATAGACACACAAATTTCTGTTTAAAATAACTTGAAAGTCACTTTGAAATTCAAACAGTTCTCACTGTATCTATCAAGAGGTTTGAGACTTCAGCACAGAATTGACTTACACCTGATATTCTACTAATTAAGTCACTTAGAAAGTCTTCTCCTAATATTTAATTAGGACCCTAATTTCTGTTTTCAGTTCATTGGGCACTGCAGACTGCAAGTTACTTCTGAAAGTGAGACTTTCTGTCTCAAACGCTTACAAATGTAAACACCCAGCATCATTTCTCCCCCCCCCACCCCTTAATCTCCAGAGTATGTATCCCTCCTCACCCTGAAGATGAAATGTAATTCGTGTTGTACCAAGAAAAGAAGCAGCAGAAAGGCACAGCACCTTTGGGCATAGAAAGGGAATTGGGCCATATGGAAAACAGAGCTTCTATCTTGTGGGAAATTCTGCTCTTTCAGTATCTTGTTTTCTCCCAACTTGGGATGGAGAGCTGAAGAAAATTTTTCATTTAATCAAATATTTTGTGTTAAAGCAAAACTAAGCAGTTTACTGAACTGCATTGCTATGCGTTGCCCCACAGAACCCCCATATATCTCCCGACCAGCCCAGCCAGAGGGGAGAGGCTGTTCTCCAGGGAACCAAAACCAGGGCACAAAATGGGACCTAAACAACAACTCCCGTGAAGCAAAGCAACACCAGGCAAGGCAGTTATACATCAGTGTAATTGCAAACACATGTCTGAACATATCTTAGTCCAAAGAGATACTACACAACAATTTGATTTTGGGGGGAAAAAGACATTTCATTTCAATTCCATCTCCCCCTTCAAGGACTTTTTCAGGTATTCAGCGAAGCTGAAATAATTTCAGTGGGAAACCCCTTACCAACTTTTACGGGGAACAAGGTGCTGCAAGTATTCTGTGTCTGTATCTAGGTAAATAGTGTCATTAAATAACCCTCACAAAGAACCTCAGATCCAGTTTAAAGGACAGTAAAGCAAGTTATAATGCTCACTAAAGGCTTTCTTTTCCCCTCTTGAGCAACCAGAGGTTCCAAATGTTGTCACAGATGTAGGCTCTTCCTTGCTATCACCTACATCTTAGAGTTTCCAGCTGGAAAAAAGCATAGAGGACAACCAGGAGGGACTGTAACCTCAGGCCTCAGACCCATGTACTGCTGTTTTCCGTGGGGCTCTGCCCAAGCTCAGTGATCCACCCGCTTAAATTCATTTGCAGAATGAAGGCCCTCATGGTAGCAGGGAGTTTTGGAGATTTACAGCACTACAGGAGTGCTAAGTCTCATGATTAATGGATTAACAAATGCCAGAGAGGTAGGAAGATTGGAAACCCAGTATCTCTGTCTCGAAGGAAAAGACCCTTATGCACACAGATGGTTGGTTTTCACTTAAATGATAAAAGCAGCTTTTATTGTTAATGATAAAAAAAAACGTAGTGAGTCCCAAAGGCTTGCACAAAATGGATATCCCAAAATTCAGAAACCGTGCTTCTTCCTCAGGAAGTCAAGGATTTTATTCCACATACTCCTTTGGGAATTATTATCCTAATTTGACACAAAATGATAAATTCTTAATCTTTTAATTATTGAGGCTTATAGCTCTGCCATCTGTGTTATCCACCAAGGTTTTTTCCACCCGCTAGTAGCTGTGCAAAGCACGGCAGTTCAGGACATTTTGGGGTGCTTTTTATTCTGATACAGTGTTTTTCTCTGACTGGAAATCTTGCTAAAATACTGCTCTTCTGGAGAAATCCTGATCAAAGAATTTATTCCATTTGACCTGTGAGGATAACTAACCAACACAGACTGTAACTGCAACTGCGTCCGCCTCTGAGCCCCTTGATTCATATGGTTTTATGCAGCTTGTGGTTTCCAGCCCCATGCTTCCCACTCGAAACGTTTTTGCCTTCACAACTATTAGCTGCAGTGAGTCAAGTGTATAAGAACATCGTACATATTTTCTACCTGAAGCTCATGAAAGTTTTCCATTCTGCACAGGAAAAAAATCCCTTTGCATACTTACACAAGGATGTGTTCATACCGCTTCAAATGTCAGTAGCAAACAGGAGAAATTAAGACTTTTCCTTAGGCTGAGGTACACGACAGAAGTTTGTCGCTGGCAGCTGAGCTGTGGTAACTGCACATCCATCTCAGCTGCACATCTGAGCAAATCTTTTTATCTACATGTGTGAAGAACACCCTTTGGAAGTGACTGAAACTCCTTCAATGCATATGAAGTAATTAGCCATTAAATGGAATCACAGAATGAATCATAGAATGGTTTGGCTGGAAGGGACCTTAAAGACCGTCCAGTTCCAAGCCCCCTGCCATGGGCAGGAACACCTTCCACCAGACCAGGTTGCTCCAAGCCCCATCCAACCTGGCCTTGAACACTCCCAGGGATGGGGCATCCACAGCTTCTCTGGGCAACCCCTGCCACTGCCTCACCACCCTCACCGGGAAGAATTTCTTCCTAATAGATCATCTCAATCTTCCCTCTTCCTGTTTAAAGCCATTGCCCCTTGTCCTATCTCTCCCTGCCCTTGTAAGAAGTCCCTCCCCAGCTTTCTTGTCGGCCCCTTTAGGTACTGGAAGGCTGCTGCAAGGTCTCCCTGGGGCCTTCTCTCCTCCAGGCTGAACAACCCCAACTCTCTCAGCCTGTCCTCACAGCAGAGGTGCTCCAGCCCTTGGATCATCTTCGTGGCCTCCTCTGGACTCGCTCCAACAGGTCCATGTCCTTCTTGTGCTGAGGACCCCAGAGCTGAAGGCAGGACTGCAGGGGGGTCTCACCACAGCGGAGCTGAGGGGCAGAATCCCCTCCCTCGACCTGCTGGTCACAATGTAAATAAGCAGAAGTATGCACAAAGGGGATATACAGTTGCAGATAGCAGAAGCACCTGAAAGAGCTCAATGACATCAGGAAAATACCCTTCTGTGGCAGCACACAGAAGCACCTGAAAGAGCTCAGTGGCATCAGGAAAATACCCTTCTGTGGCAGCACCAGTACGGTACAATAAGCACATCCCCAGATGTGTACAGTGACGTTCTGGTTTGCCAGAACGACAAAACTGCTGAGGAAGTAAGTTTATCCATCTGGTGAAGAATCCCTATGCCACTTGATTTCCATGCAGGCCTATAGAGTTTGCACTGGCCCTTTCCAAGCCGAATTTCACCCCAGCCCGAAGCTTTGCCCACACCTGGAATGAGCCCTGTGTTCAACACACAGCGCAGCTGCTCCACGGCAGGCTCCCGGAGTTGTCAAGGGTATGGCCCGTTGTATCGAGGTGCTGTGCTGAAGGAGGTACACCAGTGTCTGGTTTGTACTAACTAACCAATGCCTTAAGATGGTCTTTCGTTTTTATTAGATATTAGGCTTTATTCTGCACAGTTGATGCCAAAGGCTACCAGTCGAACAAAAGTGTGAAAGACTTTCCAGAGACAGCTATATATGATTTTTTTAGTCTACGCCTATCTCATATTTCACTATTAATCCAGAAACTTAAACATTTTGTGGTTTGTTTTTTTTCTTATAGAAAATAAAGGGATAAAGAAAAACTTGCTGAGAGGGATTTTTGGCTCCGTGGCTCTTAGGCAAACTCTACTTACTGTCTTATTGAAAAGGCTGGGAGAAAAGAGGACGATACTCAAACCCTGCCATGTTATGCTGAATCCCAGGCTCCGGAACATAGCCTTGGCACTCAGGGCGGATCACAGCCTACCGCATCCTAAACCAAACTGGTTTAAGGACAGGGTAGTGGGAGACTGCAAGGAGCATCTGTACCTTATAGCACCTGAACTGTGCTGAGCTGCCAGTCAGGAACTGGACTAGAAGTGACTGTAAATAACAAGAAAAGTAAAAGGACGTGGATTTTCCCCACTTAGTGTACCAAAAGAAATACAGTCCAGAATTCCTTTTTCACTGACAGCCTCGCGGCACAACTGGAAGATCTAAAGAGTGTCTGGGAGCCGCCAGAGCGGGCTGCTTCACAGGGGAAAGGGAGCCGGGAGCTGAGGGTGACAGCAAGCAGCCCAGGGCAGCATCCTCACGGGCACACGGCAGCCCCAGGGTACCTGTGCAAGGCGAGCAGAGCAGGTTTGGTGATCCCGTCTGGAGTTCCGCAATTCCCAGAGATGTCTGCAGCGAAGAGGCAGGTGCGAGGCGAAGCCAGCGGCTCAGCGTCAGGGTTCGGATCGGCAGAGCTGCAGGACCAAGGGTGAGGGCTGGGCTGAGATGCGACCCCTGATCGAAGAGGGCAGGCTCCTGGCAAGGTCTC
>NW_009632282.1:9248-9788 GCF_000690535.1 Cariama cristata
TTCCCTGGCGTTTGGTCCAGCGTCACCCAGTCGCACCACGTCAGAGCTGGCCTGGAGCACCAGTGCCCAGCCCCAGGGAGGGGTGGGGGGAAGCCAGAGGGTTAAAAGAGGAGGACAGCAGCACCTCACCCTACCCCCCCCGCCCCCCTCCATTGCAATACGCAGCAAGAAGAAGAGACCAAACTCTTTTGGAAAAAGCTGCATCATTTCGTAACTTCAAGTAAAAAATATTTTCTGTCTAAACCAACCGAGCAAGGGTAGCGGCACTGCTCAGAAACAAACCTTAACACCTCAACGTGCAGTCTCCACATTTCATGTCTGGTTTTGCACCATTACGTGTGCCAGGAGTGACACACAGCCACCTTTCGGTCCCTTAACCTCCTCGGACTCACTTTTACACACGCAGGCATCAACCCGGTAACCTCAGGCAGAAGAGCCAAAGACCTTTACCCCTATGCCGGTCGCATTATTTTCCAGCGGTGCCATCATCCGAATCCCACCTCACGCCGGCCTGGCGGGGACACAGGGCGCTGAATTTCA
>NW_009632283.1:0-8642 GCF_000690535.1 Cariama cristata
CCCGCGGGACTCGAGTAGTGCCTGCGAAGGGGTGCCGGGGTGCGGTGGCAGTGACCGGTGCCCAGGAGGTTTGGGGCACTTTCCCTTGTGGCGCGGAGAGAGGAAGGGGAGAGCGCGGGGACGGTGACCGTAGGGAACTCGCTCGCCTCACTTTAAGCCCCGGCCTCCAGTATGGCCCTCCAGGCCTGCCCGCTTGCCGCCCTTTTGGGGTGACCCACCGTGCCCTGCCGTGCATGCAGGGTTGGCCAGCATCTCCTCCCTGTGCCAGCTGGGGTCCGATCCGTGTCTGACCGGCTCTTTCTCTGCTCTGGATGCCTTTAGGCTCCTCACCAGCAGCCGGGGTGGAAGAAGCAGGAGAGGTTCCCCCGCCTGCCTGGTGGCTGTGGGGTCTCAGCGCGGGGCACCTTTACTGTGCAAGACTTGTGCTCTACCGCCTTGTGTGAGCCTCACCGGCTGCAGAGGAGGGTCCAGCTACAGGGATGGGGCCCGCTGCCTCTTGAAGAAATTTCTATTCAGCTACATCGGGTGCTAACCACCCGCGTAGACATCCAGTTCACAGCAGAGATTGTTTTGGATGACTGACTTGAGATTCGTGTCCTGTAAAGAAAACTTGGCTTCTTGCTGTGGTGCCATACCTGCCTTTGTGGTTTGCGGCGTATGTGGTTACATGAGTGTCTGGGAGTCGTAAACGTGCCCAGGGTTGCCTCATCTTGTGTTTTGATACTTGCCACCCAGGAGTTAATACAGTGCTAATGTTGAGGCAGACACAGAAAAATGAGGTGACTGAGAATGTAAGGTGCAAAAAGTAATGCAGGGGAACAGGTGCTTGTGCTGTGGTCTTAAATTGTTTTGCGTGTAATACTTACTGTTCCTGCAATCATGCTACTGTTCGCACTGTTGTAGGAGTTCATATTCAAGCAGCTCAAAGGAAAAGGGGAAAGACTTAAACTGTGAACTGTTTGTAGTAAGAACTGTGTCTATGTTGTGGTTTGTACAGTGTCAGTCACAATGTCAGCTCAGGATCCGCGTCCACTGAGCTGAATCTTCCGTGATATATGGTGGCCAGACATCCAGACTAAAATGCTTTATTTTCAGGTATTGAGGATTTTATGACCCAAGAAAACCAAAAAGGTCATCAAGTGGCAGTTGATTTTCACAAGAATAGTTCTGATAGGGGAAAAATTTTGACATGTTGTGATAAAGATCTGTTATTGCCACACTGTGGGGTTGTGTTTGGGTTTTTTTTATATATTTTATATTGTGTAATACTTTGGGGGTTCAGTTTCTTGTTAAATTCATTGGTAATAGTGGACATGAATGTGTTACTTTTTTCCTAGTGTTTTTTTGTGTCAGTTTTCAAAGAACTGACAAAGTGAAAAGTCTGGTAGTACTGAGCAGCATTTTACTCACTTTCCCTGGTTCAAAAACCTGTTGACATTAAAGCTCTCCATTGATATCACTGGGTTTTGGTCTGTATTTCGTTATTCTGATACAAATCTAAAGCAGCTCCACTGCCTAAAGCCAATGTCCATGAATAAAATGGAGAGACCAGTATTCATCTAGCCAACCCCAAGCCATTTGTATGACCAGGAGTTGGAAAGATGATTTGCAATCTCACTAATCAAGGGAGTCATCAACTTGGACTAGATTTTTCTCCCCCAGTGTTGCTATCCCCCTTTTGAATTGTTATAGCTAAAAATGATTAGAGAATTTACATAGTCTGTCTTAAAATGTGTGTTGGAAGAATTTTGCAGTAGTGATCTGTGTAGTGGCTGGTGTAAAAGCCTGTTTGCCATGCCTTTTGAAAGTCCAATGTCGCCTCTTGAGATAACCGTAATCACGCATATGTTGGCATCCAGCCCAGTCCACGGTAATAACTTTGTCATTTTATTTCATTTGGTTTCTCTTTTCCTGCTTGGGTTGTTTCCTATAATGTAGGAAAAGCTAGTTTATCTAGTTGGACCTGGTTAGTTCGTTTCTTCTGTTTATGCAGCGAAGGACTAGAAAAGGAGGGAAAACCAGCAGCAGGTGTTGTGATGATAAATTTGCAGTTGTGAAGAGGAAGCTCCGCAGCCAGGGTGGTAACAGAAACAACCTTAATTCTGTTTTGTTTGACTGGCCTTTAGGTTGTTACTAACCATAGAACGCTTCAGTGGAAGGTGAACATAAACTTCGTATAGGTGTGGTTTCAGATACACTACTCCTAGGATTGTGTTGATTTTGGCTTCTCTGTCTAATTTTCTCTTGCTAAAATAAAGTTTTTAAAAAAATTGCATACCTGTGGTGAGGAGGAATTATGCAATTGTGCCTTATGCAAAATTCCACACTAAATAGAAGCAGATACGTGTACCTGGAGCACTGAAGTTGTACGACAGTATATGCAGTTTTGCAACAGCAGCCTCGTGTCAATAGAGCTGTAGAGAGGAATAATAATGGATGGACAACAAAGGCCTGAGAACAAATTTTAGTCATTGTTCATTATTCTTTTTCCATAATTACTGTGTGTCTCTGTCCTTGAAAAGCATGACATCTGCACTTTTTTGAAAGTTCAGTTGCTTCTATAATACTTTTGTACTAGAAGAAACTTAATGTTGAATTTAACCTAGTTCAAGTGGCAGAAGGGAGTGAGAATCATCCTAGAAGAAGTGGCGTTACCAAAAAAAAATACCTGAAAACCCCGCACACTTGTGTAAGCACAGTGTCTATACAGCTCATAAACCTCTGGCAAACTCATAGTTAAAATAAACCCTTTCAAATATGGAAACCAAAAATTTGATACTGTCTTGTGGATTGATGACTTTATATTTTTTTTCTTTCAGTCTGTTATAAAGATCATGGTGACAATTTGAGTTGTAAATTGGTTATATTTTGGAATTTCCTTATTGCATATAGAGATTTAATACTTTTAACTTGAAAAATACTTTCACATTTGATATCAGTAGTGGGAAAGTATTATGGAGATCTCTAATTATCTGAGGTGTCAGCAATTTATAAAAGGAGACCACTTGGGCTGTAACAGAAAGCTAACCTAAGAAACTTTTGGAAAAATGAAGGAATCAGAAATCACAGCAGGAAACCTAGCTACGCAGCCCTGAAGCCCTTAACTTAATCTGTATAGCAATGTAATATCAACAGAACAGTTTTCTGTCGTAAACTAAATAGTACTTTTAAGATAGGAGTTTTTCTTCTTCTTCCCCTGATGTCACTGCAGGGTGGAGGGTAAAACTCACTGTTTTGAATTCAACAGCACATTTTGCAAGAGGCTTTTTTTGCCACTGGCAACCCTGAAGCTTCAGCCGTCTCCAGAAGGATGGATGACAGCCTGAAACAATTCCTCCAGGAATTCTCTGAACTAGAACATCAATAATTAGATTCTATGGAAGAAACTGAGTCATGAAGGAAGAAGAAAAATTGTCATTGATTTAGAAGTTTTTGCTTATGCAGGAGGGAGTATAGATACAATGCTGTTTCTACTTTGAACTCATTACAGTTTTAAAGCTTTATAGATGAAGTGAACTGCACAAGGCAGTTCTGAACTGCTGTCAAGGCAGTCACTGGACTAAACTAAGGCTATAGTGCTGAAAATATACTTATTTAACTTCATTATAGCAGGTAAACTCAGGGAAATGATGTCAACAGGAGTGCTCCGCTATTGAAATTCAGCATGAAAATATGTTTTTGCAAGGGCAGAGCCAAAGGGTGCACAGAATTATTTTTTTTTGTAAGCACTTTGATTCTGCAGTTGCTTTTATTAAAGGGTTACAGTGGATCCTAAATGACCATGGTGTTTTGAAAATACTGAAATTCCAAGCTGACACAGTGCAGGTTTTTGCATATATGGCTGAAGTTTTTCCTTCAGACTTTCACCGCAGATCTGGGAAGTAAGCCTTTACTAGAGACAAACTTCTATAGCGTTAAGGCATGAGTACATTCTGCAGAGCAGCTCTGTGCTGCCTCTGCGCCCTCCGTTGCAGGTGTGTGTGGTTCTCTGACGTGGCTGAGTGAAATCCGGGTGTAGCCTTACGGGGCAGGGATGCAAAATCAGAAAGTGGCAATTATTTACCTCCATATGTTTTTTTTTTTTTGGTGTACAGAATGCAGTTTCTGTGCTGTCCATACATTCACTGTTTACAATTAGCTTTAGTTTTGTATTTAGGTGGATAAACTGGCCACTTGAGTGGGGTATGGAAATCAAACACTTGCGTAAGCGTATTGTGAATGTATTTCTGAGCACTATACACTGTTCAAAACGACGAGTCCTGCAACATGACTCATTTTCACTCTTATGCCAGGTCATTTCTATAGCTAATCTCCCTATTCTCTCTGTATTCCTAAAACTTCTTGTGTAAATTTAAAAAAATCAAATAATCCAATTATAAATTGTTATGAAGTTTTCTGTAGTTTAGTGGTGTTCAAACTCTTCCCATTTGTGGATCCCTCTGAAACTTTTAGTGGAAGTAATCTACATAGCAGAAGCCTTGCTTTCCTTGGTTACGCTGGCAATGGACCCTTGCAAACTATGGCTTCTCGGGCTGAAATTCACTGCTATAGGTTATAGGAACAAGTGTATGTTGCAGTTCCTTCACTGCTGTTAAAATGCAAATCGGGGACAGAGAAGAGGGAGGATGTATTGGTATAAAAGTAGAGCGTAGATTACTAGACTTGTTTTCTATGCTAGGAAACTAGTGGTTGTGAGGTATAAATTCTGCTTGGTGGTTTATGGCCACAGTGACTACCAGTTTCTCTGTTAATATATGTAATATATGACAGGAACCGTATAAAGATAATGGTCAAGCTCCAGGGAAATGACTTAGGGACTTCCCTTTTATCTTTATGTTCTTGGCTGCCCGTGGTCCACAGGGCTGGTCAGTAGAAACCTGGTGGTTTTATGAGTCCATTCTTCTTTGGTTGTGATTAAATATATTCATATATACACATGCAAGTATGAAAACATAATCCCTCACTAGAAGCAGAATGTTCTCAATCTAATATAGAAAGCCAGTGAACTGATCTTTCCAAAATGCCGCTTTGGTGATTTGTTTGTTGTGTTTTCAACCAGAAATACAGCTTTCTAGAAAATCGGTAAATACATTGCTTAATGATTTGAATATTCAGACTCTCTTAACTGTAGCTCTGACCACAGACTTCTTCCCAGGTCTGTATTACTTGACCTATATGGTATTCCAAAACACAGTCTGACTTGTGCAATGCCTGTGTAGCTTGGATTGAAGGTGAACAGGAAGGTTTTAGTTTTGAAAGATAATGAAAGTAAATGAAAATACAACAAAGTGCGTTAGGTCTGTCTGAGGATGACAGAATTTGGAGGCAAGTTAGTTACTAAACTCCTACAATACCAGACATTGGACGTATTTCTATGTAAAGAGCTTGGTAGTAGTGTATATATTTTTTTTCTCATGTGTTTTTGGGTTTGGTGGTTTTTTTGTGTGTATGAAATTTCTGTTTGGTTATAGATTTGCTTCTGGGGAAAATTCACACCTCTTTCCCCAAAATGCTAAATGACACAAATAAAGGAAACAAACTACTGAGACTCCATCCATCAAACCTCTGCTTCCAAAAGTAGTTAGAAATGCTTCAGAGTATGTATGTACAGCGGTACCTACAGCTAAGCAGGTGTCTATTCCCAGAATCAGGCTTAAGAATCAGAAGGCAGAGCCAGAATCTGTAATCTGGTCCCAGACTCTTTTCTTCAAGAGCTCTTTTTTCAGTTTTATCTTTAGGTTGTAGGTGTTGCCATGTCTGTCCTTAATGCTGGACTTAGGACTATGGTGCCTTTGGGCCCTCTTACCCCACCCTGGTCACTGACCTTTGTGGGCACTGTGTATTTGAGAGCCGTGCTGGTTCCTGCTAAAAAAAAACTGCTGAAGCCCTAAGGAAGGGTTAAATAAAGGAAACTGCGTACGTCTGGCCAGTTCCTGCTAGCCCTTAAATTGAATTTGCAGCTTTGACAAGCAGGAAGAACACTAGAATAGGCCATGAAGTATAGGTAGTTATATGTCTTTTCATGGTGTTTTTCTTTGGCTCTGAAATATTTTACATAAGGAAAAATGTCACTTTTAGTTGAGTTTATTGTAGCTTAGTTTCATTGGATTATTGTGTGCCTCTTGTTTTGCAAGGGTTAAAATTTTGAGCTAACACACCAACCTTATATATAATTTACATTAGGAGCTTTTATATAATTGATATTAAGAAAAGTGCTTGAGAAATGCAGACATCATGCAGGTCTGTAAAGCTGTTACGAACACAACACAGTTGTGGTAATTACTGCAGAATACTCAATTATATGCTTGGTGGAAGGAAAGATTACCAAAAAAAAAATTAATGGGCAGCTTTAGTGGAGTTTGGTAGTTACTATGTGTACTGTTTAGTTACCTATAGTTATTATTAAGTAGTAAACCAATGTATTTGCAAACTCAGCTTGTTCTCTAAGTAGAAAACTTTATTGTGAGTTTTGTCAGCTTCTCTGGCAGTATTGTACATTAACTGTATATGTATGTATATATGTCTCTCAAGCTGTCTGGCTTGAAAAAGGAAGGATTTTACTTGTAAGCACAATATAGTTAAACATCCAGTCCTCATCCTAGGTTTTCAAGCAGACCGTTCTCACTGCCTCTGCATTTCAGCATTTTTATGAAAGCCATTGCAGAATAAAAAACCCCTGACTTTGGAACATGTAACAGAGGAACACAAAGTAATTTTCCTGTTACCAATTAGAAAAGTGCTATGTCTTTGGACACATCTAGCTGTCAAATATTGCTAAAACAGTATTTTCAATATTGTTGAAACTTGTCAGATATGGGTTTTATTTTCCCTGTTTGTCAACAATCCTTTAGAATTTCATAGTAATTTTTCCCTTTAACTCTCTTCATTCAGCAAAGGCACATCAGTTAGTTTTGTTCTCTGTCTCATCACTCTCTAGGCTCTTGTGTCCTAGCACTGTTTGCGAATACTCTAGGAGATGTTTCAGACCAGCTTTTGATGAGAGTTATTTGAGATTTCAGTAAGAAATTTTTAAGATTTATTAGTATTTCTTCTTAATAATAAGATAGGAACTTGGCTCAAGCCCTCTGCAATGATGTCCTTTTAAAGTCGCCCTTTAATCATCCTTTCTACGTATTGCTTTTTATAATGGTTGATGGGGATTCCTCCTCCTTCTCCCCCACCCCCTCCAAAAAAATAAGAAAATGGCTGGGGTGTGTCAGGATCCAGCTGGGACCTCCCCATGCTGGAGGAATCATGCCCGTATCCTCGCCTGCACCCCGGCAGGGCATGGAGCCAGACAGGGCCGTGGTGGCTGGAGGCTGGGAGACCCGAAGGACTCACCCCCCCGGGCATGACGGCCCTTATGGAAGGGGGGATGGGGTGCAGCACCCCAGAGCTGCTGCCTGACCTGACCTCTGCTGCCCATGCCGAATGCTGGGGGTCACAGTTTGTGCAATACCAAGGGGTATAATGGGACAGGAGACTTCAAATTCCATCAGTATCTGTAACACAGATATACATCTTCATACAAAAAAAAAAATAAATCAACAAAACATGTGAGGACAAAAAAATCTACAGTACCATCAACATCTTACCTAGAAATATGTCTGAAGTCTGGTATTATATGAGATTAGATAATTAACGTGCCTCCAAATTCTGGCATGCTCAGACAGACCTAAAGCACTTTGTTGTATTTTCATTTATTTTCATTATCTTTCAACACTAAAACCTTCCTGTTCACCTTCAATCGGAGCTACACAGGCATTGCACAAGTCAGACTGTGTTTTGGGATACCATATAGGTCAAGTAATACAGACCTGGGAAGAAGTCTGTGGTCAGAGCTACAGTTAAGAGAGTCTGAATATTCAAATCCCCCCCCAGTTTGGTCTATATGCACTAAAATATTCTGGCCTCTCCATTCGTGTGACCCGCAGGCGTAGCTCTGTCTGTTTGGCGCGTTCCTTCCCTCTCAAACTGTCCACCGGTAAGGTCTTGGAGCGTGCTGTATCTTTAGGGAGTGCATGGAGGTGTCAAGGAAAGATCACTTTGGTTTTTTCGTTTCTGAGTCAAAATTGCTTCAGGAAGCACAATGAACCCTAGAATCAGTAACAGGGTCTGCCATGTGGTAGAAGTTATTGGCAAGTTGTTAGGCAGCCCAAAAGCGTGGCAACGCAGCCCAGAATCCTCTGCAGCTTTGTGTTCAGAGCCTGCTCCTCCCTTCCAGGCAGCTCTGCTGGTACTGATGCCCTGCCTGATGCTGCTGCGCGGGCAAATGTTCTGTCAAATGGCCTGCCCCGAATGACGGCCTGTTTCTGTACCAGTACCGGCATAACACAATGATTGTTCTGTGTGTTTGGAAAAGTCCTGTGCCAGGACCTGATGTGTGTGTGATGCCGCTGGCTTGGCCTGGAAAACTTTGGTGGCTTCTGTACATGCCAGTGACAGGTGCTTCTTGCCGTTAGTGGCACGAGTTGGGTGTTGCTTATTTCTATGCTGAAATAAATTCCATTCTTTTGGATCATACTCTTACCAGACATTTTAACAGCCAACTTTCCAACCCGTAATTCTATTTTGAAGAGTATCACCATGCTTTCAAGGTGTCTTTTAAATGCTGTGTTACAGGCTGGGGGAAGAGTGGTTAG
>NW_009632284.1:0-3492 GCF_000690535.1 Cariama cristata
AGATAGATGACATCCACAGCCCTTCCCTTGGCCACTGACGTAGTTACTCTGTCACAGCAGGCCACCAGGTTGGTAAGACAAGCCTTGCCCTTGGTGAAGCCATGCTGGCTGTCTCGAATCACCTCCCTGTCCTCCATGTGCCTCAACATAGCTTCTAGGAGGATTGAAATCATATAGTGCAGAAATAATTTTTTTTTTCTTATTTGCCTTCTCTTTTTCCAGCCTCTCAAACTCTGAAATTTGGAAAGATAGTTGTAAATGAAAGCAAAACTAAAATGTTACCGTGAACACAAATCTGTAGGTCATAAATAAAATGCCAGGTGTTGCCAGATTAATGAAAACTGCTAGTTGAAAGTTCTCATTTTAAGCAGTCAAAGGAACAACATATTTTGTTATTTTTAATCATGAAAAGCTGCTTCCTTGAACTGGATGTTTAAGGAGACTTCTCCCAGTCATTATTGTACAGTAATCCAAAGGGTATTTACAGTCTGTCTCTGCTCAATAAAATGCTGAAGTTGCATTTTCTATGCATAGCACTGAAGTCTACATTCAGGATGATCAGCTCAGCAGGCTGAGTGGTGCAGGCTGCAACATCTTAGGAATGGCAATATCGATTCTTTTCCTCAGTTTCTCTTGCTTTCTGTGCACACTTCAGCACACAGATCAGGGCTGAATTCGTCCAAATGGACTTGTGCAGGTAATTTCCCAAACAACATAAGAACAGGGTTTTGTTAGGGGAACACTTTCATTTACTGATGATAATATGATTTGCGTATTGCCTTTGTTTATCTTTTGGCCTCATTTAATATAGCAGACAACGTTATACATTGACATAGTAAAATGGAATATGGAGATTAGAATCATGAATAAGAGCTTAACAGTTTGGTACAGAGAAATGACCTTGTCCGGTAGTGTGAGGAGATACTGACTCAGGCCATGAACGCTGTGTGGCTGGATGACTGCAGAAGCCCACACCAACTCATCGTATTTCATGGAGTTTTTCAGCTCCCAGTTTTGAAGCAGCTGAAATAAGCCCACAGACCTGTGGAGACAAAAAGGAAGAGTATAGCCTTAAACCAGGGAGAGTATTTTCAATATTTTAATAGTAACCAGTTGAACAGAAGATAGTCAGTACAAGCTAGCAGGAAGGGTTTGTGCCAAGACAGATGATTCTTTGACCAAGAAAAAGGAGAATTCTTTACTCCTAGTGTCTGAGTGACTCTGACCCTGAGAAAGTCACGAAACTTGAGATTTCAGGAGACCAGTCTGTTTATAAACTCCTACTTTTACTTGTCCTGGCTTAGCTAAATCATACTTCTATGCAGTTCAGTTGCATTCGGGAAGGGCAAGAATGACTAGAAACTGTAAAAAGTGCCTATCCCATTCTTGTAAATCAATGTAAACAGTTTGATAAAGAGCAAGGATTGGTAGTTCGTAATAGGTCACTGGAACCTTGCTGACCTTTTTGGAATTTAAGCAGTTTCAAGAAAACTGTTGGTTAAAATAAAGCAATATTATAGATCTTGCTTGTGTGACATTTCATGGTCATGAATGGAGAACTGGGATTAAAATGGTTTCCATACTGAGTCAATCTTAAAATAAATGGGAACATTTCAACAAATTGATTTGGGGTTGCCAATAATTCTCTGTAGTCCATTCTATTTTTGCAGCTATATGTGTTTGATTAAGACCTTTTCCAGCACAGATTTTGTTCTGACTTTATCCTCCTTGATCCTTCCACACACTATATTGATTAGCATGGCTTTTTTGGCCTCTGCTTTCCACTGCTGTTTTTGTGCATCTTGTTACCTTAGCATATGCTTTCAAAACTACTTCAAATTAGTTTATCTCCTGCAGTTTGCCTTGTATCCAAAAAGTTATCATTTACCTTATGATTAAATTTGGACATACTGTTCACAGGAATACATTGACTTGCAACAAATAACTGACATTTTTGTGTCTTAAGAATCTACATTTCCTTATTTACCATGTTATTTTAAGTTATTTTCAGAAGCTAGTGATTTTTTCATATATTCTCATGGTTCACAGAGCCTGACATTTGGTACGACTGGATCTAAAAAGAAAGCTACTTGACTTCTTAAGTTTCCAAACAAATTGCACATGACTTTTTGCTATATGGAAGGATAGCTGACAAATGTCTGGGGAAATATTTTTTGGGTGCGTGCTTTTGAAAACTGTTGCTATCTTGATCGTGATTTGCCATATAAGAACCTACAGTTTCTGCTTTCTTAACCATCTCTGACTTCCTTACTTGGCTGGAATTGCTTGACACCTTTACTTCAAGGTGTGGATATACCTGGTGGGCACCATTCCCAGGCAGTCAGGGAAGACAATACCTCTGTGCTAAAGTATCTCCTATTGACTGCAGATACGAGTTCTCAAATAAAAAGTTAAAAGAAATTAAATTAACAAGACTTTCACAGTTACAGAGAAAAAGAATTTTACTTACCATTTTAAATGCATATTGCAAAGAAGAAATAAAGAACAGTTAAGTGCAGCTAAGACATGAAAAGTGAGATTCAGTTTCAGATTAAGATACCCATATTTATCATGTATGTGTTGACATGTGAACATGACATCTAATACTACATGTATTATCTTGTCCAACTGTTGTGTGGCAAAAAAGAACATTGTATGACACATAGCCAGCGGTCACCTGTGGGCTGGGAAGGCAGAGAGATGGAAATAAATATTTTAGTGATTTAATAGAGTCTTTGCTGAGATGAATGCTGTCTATTTTCTCAGAATGGCATGTAAATGTGTTAATCAAGAAACCATTCCTTTTGCTCCTGTAATTTGCTCTCTCTTTCCTTTACTCATATGCCTCTGCTTCTGCTCCAAATGAAGCATGGGTCCAACAGATTCCTTCCCTTTGCAATCCTGATTCAGCCCCAGGATAAATCGGAAGATTGTTGGACATAGTGGAACAATTAAGTAATGAAATCCATATATAGCACATTCATATGGAGTTTAAGAAGGAAATGAAAGGGAGGGAGATTAAGACTGTATGTATAACATTAATTCCATTATTTTGTATATGCTGTATCCTCACTAGTTAAAAATTAATTTTTAACTTAATTTGGCTGATTGCAGTTAATCAGTGAAAAAAATACACTGTGAAACAACACCCTGTAATATTTGAGTGGTAGCAAATATCCACATGGAGTTCACAGAATATCCCTTGCCAGATCCCTGGCACTTTGATTAAATGAGTAGTAACAGCAGCAGGAGGATGTCACTTAATACATTGGTCAGACTTTCCTTGGGCTCTACAGGTGGCTGTTACTAGTGAAGGAAGTAAAGAAAGGCAGAAATCATTGGTTTTGCTCCAGACTCTTGAATGACACTGATTTTGTGGACGAAGATTCTTCTGTCTGTTCTGTTCAAGCTTGATCCTTTTGTTGTGCATGCCTTTTATTTGTCTAGATACCACCAGGTCTTCCTTGTATCATGACTCCTTGGGTCTTTCCC
>NW_009632284.1:3523-13606 GCF_000690535.1 Cariama cristata
GTTTCTTTTCCAGTTATTACATACCCGTCTCTCACATTTATTTCGGTTTTTCTCCCCCATCCTTTTACTTCTGGTTCTATCGGTGCTTTCGTTTTACAGTTTCCTTTTTTCCTGGCTGTCCATTCTAGTTTATTTGCTGTCAGGCTCATTCTATCCCTACCACCTGATTTGTCTTCAGACATGTCTTTGCATCTCCATATTTTCCCTGCTCTTACTGCATTCTGGTCCATTCTCAAATCTTGTTCAGTTCTTATCACTCCCACCTAATTACTGTCAGTCACTGCTCCAACTGATGTTCAGATTCCCCATTTACCTTACTGTGTATAAGTTCCTTGGGGTCACAAAGGCCCAGTTTCCACTTCCTTACCCAGTCTCTTTTCTACATAGCCATTTGCCCCATCTCCAAGTACTTTTGTAGCATAACTCTGGTCTTCTCATATCTTTTCCAACTGCCATTTTGTCATTGTCTTTCTGCCTTTCAGGTTTGGTCTTGTCTCCTCTGTTCTGATTTCCACTTAATAACAGACTTTATTTTTTGTTATTTGAGCAAAGCAAATCAGTGTCACTTTGCTCAAAATAATAACACTGAAAGACCACAGAAAAGATCATCACCATGTTGCGGTAAGAATAAATCAACATATTTTGCTAAGTCTCATTCTTTGGAATAGTTGTTTCAACTGAAACTTTCAGATGGAGATAATTTTCAGAGGAAAACTGAAGACAAAATTGCATACTTGGCAAAGCTATAAGCTAACCATTTTCTTTTTTTTTTTTTTTTTTTTTAGCAAGGTAATGCAGATTTACATGGAGAAGTTATTATTTCTTTCCCACTTGCTCAGTCACAGATTTCCCAGGGGTTCTTTACATCCATAGTGTGGGACTCCTGACGCCATCTCCATCATCACAACACTAAGAAGTGATGAATTCCCAGCAGGACACTGCTGTTCGATGGCGCATCATGACGGATGTGGGAATCTGGAGAATAAACTGCAGTAATGTGGAAAGGGAGACATTGTAGTAACAGTGTGGTTATGCTTGTGCTTAAAGTAGTTGCAGAAAAAGAGGATAGCTCTGGATATAATAACGTAAACTATGAGTCTTAACAGTAATTAGCAAATATGAAGGGAATATTTATTTTTTTATTTTTTTATTAATTTTTCTCATCTTAGACAAGGTAGTTATACTAATGTCACTGTATCATTTCCCATGGAATTTGTACATAGTGTGATCCTTGGATATATAGTTTTGGTTATGTTTTGTTTTTTTTTTTACAGTATTTGATTTTTTTTTATTTCAGAGGCTTTATTTAAATTTGTCTGTTAGCACCTTATACTACACTAAGAGAGGTTATGAGACATTGTTTTTCACAAATACCTCTTTCACTAGACAAAAGCAGACTGTTCTTTGTTTCTGCAATTTCATTTAATCCTGTACAGTTTTGGTGGTTAAATGGGAAATATCTGTGCATGAGTGCTATACAAGTAACAGTTTCTTTCTCCAGAATCCTCACCTGTTACTCATTTTACTTTTGCAACTGAACGCTTCACCGCTGGTAGGTGGGTCACCTTCTCTGCATCTCTGGTGGACTGGAGAAACCTTCTACTCCTTTTAGTTTAATTTTCCCCTTCCTTATCAAATATAAACTGGAAATAAACTTTTCTCCTTTCCTATACTTACATTTTCCTTCCCCTAACCCTGACACTGGACACGGTCCTTCTCTTATTACCTCAGAAAAGATGTATGGTTTTTTGGTTTTTGGGGTTTTGGCTTGGATTGGGCTTTTTTTGGTCAGATTTTTTCTATGAAACACAAAGAATGAAAAGAAATGGTTACTGTAATAACAATATTAAAATTTTAAATCCAGTGACCAGAGACTTTTCGTAACAGATGTGCTACTGTTCCTGAGATTTTGATTAACTACTCTGTTTTTTTAATTCATCTGCCTCCATGTTTCAGAAAAATAATTTGCAAGGTTCTATTGACTCTCCCCACAGTGTCCATGAACACTCTGTCCATGAGAAAATTATTCTCTGCTTGATTTTCAGCTCTGTTTTTGTTTATCCCTCAGAAGCAAGCTTCATACACAACAGAATGGCAGATAGAGCATGTGGCAGACAGCTAATGAGTCATAATGACAGACTCATAAACAAGCTAATGCCTGCTAGGGAGGGATTTTTTATTTCCAGAACACCCTACCAGAGGTATGCCCTTTCCTGTCCTTTTTGCTTTGTTGGGGTTGTGTGTAGGAAACAGAAGAAAGATACTTTCACAGTTACCAAGTTTTTGAAATATGTCCTTCAAGTTTAACTGAACATGATACCTGGCATATTTGATTTAGAAAACAAAACTGTGCTTTTGAGGTGTGAAGCCTCCCCTCCATCTGGAGTTTTGGGTGGTGGTGAAATAAACCAGCAGGAGAAATGGATCTCAGCCCTGCACAGACAGATCTGTGACAACCACAGACTCCCTTTGAATCTCTTTTGGAAAGAAGAGCAGAGATGCAAGAACACCTCACAGCTGTTGCATAAATATACATTATAGAATGCAGATAACAAGTCCCAGTAGTTCATGGACCTATAGGCACACTGAACCGGCACTGCTCTGCATAGTGGGTGGGAGAACTGTTGAATATGTTTATTTTCCACGTACTGACTATATTATTGTGTATCGTGCAGTATTAAATAGTTTGTGGCTGAACATCAGGCAGGAAGGGTGCCTATTTGCTTTGTTGTGCTTGATGCAATCTAGAGTCCTCAGGAGGAAGGAAAAATTGCACGTCTCTAGGGTGCAATCACTTTGGTACAAGCCGAATGGGCACTAGAAGACAGCATCAGAGGAAAAAGTGTGCCCAGCACAATTAGAGTCATTAACAAGAAAGATCTGTTCTCTTTTATTTTAACCTGTCTCCTCAGCAGAATTGATTGTTCTGTCTTTAAAAACTTTATTCTTTTGTGTTTGTGTTCTAGTAAAACAAAAGTTTAGATATTGATAGCATGATTTTGTTAGTTTTAGTGGTTCAATTTAATGAAAATGTGCAGGTATAGCCAAAAAGCCTCAAAGCTTTGGCTCATTCAGGGTCCTCTCAAAGAAAGTTCTCTGGGTACCGAGAGCAGGGAGCTTTTAATCAGTGATACAGGGACTTGGTTTCTTCTGGTAAAGTGTTAGATTTAGACAGCTGGATTGATGGGCTTACTTGGCATGTTGTTTCCTTTAGTAGAGCTAATATCAGTAGCTGTTGTTCAGAGGAACAGATGGAAGTTTGAAGATGACTTTTGCAAATAAAACCCTCACTAAATTAATAACATTGTGATTTAACATCGAGTAACAAATTCATGAGATTTGAGGTGAAAACATCCATGATCATACAAAAATATAATATAATAAAGAGACCTAAATAGCACAAAGGATTAATATAACTGTGTCCAAATACCTTTTTATCTCTTTGAACAAGAGGTATTATACAATACACAGCCAGCTTTCCAATTCTTTATATGTGGAGTATACACGGGAGAGCCAGATGCTTTATCATGTTCTTTTGCTGGGAGCCAAAACCTTACAGAATTAAGCACTCAATGTCATGAAAATAACCTTTCAGCTACTCTTTTTTTTTTTTTTTTTTTTTTTTTTTCTTTTTCCCCTGAATGGAGCAGTTGTTCCTGCCTAAATAGTATCAGTTCTGTCTTCCTTCATTGGTGTTCTGACTGCAAACCGCTGAACTTCCTAACAAAAGCCTTGAAGATGAAAATGTGTTAAACTAGTGAAAGAAACAATTTGGAGGAATAAGAAAATTGAATCAGGATTACAGACAAGGGGAAAGAAAGGATATAGTTTCTGGCTAAGCACTCAGGGAAGTCAAGTTCATTGGAGATGAATGTGAAAGGCAGTGGAGGAAGAGGGAGGAGCTGTATGGAAGACAAAAGATTGTAATAGAAAATGGGAGAGGAACCAGCTGTGCACAGTGCTGTTCAGCAGAGAAGGAATGTGTGGGCAAAAATTAAAAGTGGCAGAAACAGGAGGTAAATGTCCTAAAACCTACACCCAAAATTATGATTCAGACAAAGAGCATAAGAAAAAAAGCAGGCTCAGTAAACAACCGCAGCTGAAGAGGTAAGAACAAACATCAAAATATTTGGAGACCACAAGACAGGAGGGAGCATGACAGAATGTGATGGTGTTGGGCATGTGATGGTCATTTTTAGAGACATCAAGAAAGAAGAATGAGAGAAAGGACAGAGACATGGGGATGAGGTTCTGAGTGGTGATGGGAGTGAGAAAGTAATGTGTGCGGATGTTACACAGGATGGGGAAAGAAGAGAGCATCACAGTGCAGATGTGACAGATGTCACCAGAAGTATTGAAAGGATGTCAGACTTGTTTATGGAAGTGGAAATGTGTGTGCATGGGGAGGGGAGAAAGAGGATAGACTTGGGAAAGGAAGAAAGCAAAGCTGGAAACAGTCCAACATGGAAGGGGAAATAGTCAAGTTAGGCAGTAAGGAGGAAGGAAGTATAAGGATACACTGCAGAAAAGAGTTGTGATGAGTAGCATCTGATACAGGACCGAAAACCTAAGGAAGTATGTGGAAAGTGCTGTGAAAATACAGCTGTAACGCTTTATCACACAAGCTTGCACTATCTCAACCTGTCATGGATGGGGAAAAAGTTGACAAGTTAAACTGGAGAACAGGAACACGTGCAGGGAGTGTCCTGGTGCTCTCTGTTGCCACTGTCTAGATCCACACAACTCAGGAGACAAATCCCATTCCACCATCACTACTACCAATATCCTTACTCTCAGAGGACATTTCATGGTTGAATAACCTTATTTGCCATAGAAAAGCCAATATAGAAGTCAGTAAGCACAGTAAGATTTTTTCTGCCAGTGATGGACAGATTTTTTCTTAGTGTCAGTTTGCATTTATAAAAGAATAGGAGACATTAAGCTTCTGTCTACTTGTTTTTCTGTAAAGAGAAAAATGATGTGCTTTAAAAGGACATCTTAGAACACTACACACTGGAACTCCCATCTGTGTTTTGAAGTATGCATTTGCAACCCCACTCCTCCACCTTCCCTACCTCTGTCACTTTCTGCTCCAACATATTAGCATTTTAACAATATAGATTGACATTTGAAAAAAAAAAATGCAGCTTTCATTCTGCTCTTTAATTTACACAGAGCAGACAGGGACAGGCTTTAAACTGCAGTATGCAATCTCACACAGTTTTCTTTCCTATGAAAAAGTCTACATTGGCATGGAAATAATACAAATCAAACCCCCAATGAACCAGAAAACTATCCTTGGACTTGGTAGTGGTATTCTCTCCCAGGGCATACTTGATTAGTGTCACTGTCTGGGTATGTCTGGGTGTACCTATATAAAAGCATATATATCATAGCCTTTATGATATTTTTTAAGAGAGAGTTAGCATAGCTCTGGCCTTAATTTGTTCACAAATCAGCACACTGTGAGACTAAGTATCATTTTATATTATCTTGATTACTCTGTAGGATCTAAAGTCAGAAAAATAAGCACCAGATAATGCACTTAAAGATAGAATATTATCACTTTATCCTCACTTTATTTAGAACTTCTTTTGCATAGCGACTCAGGTGAAACAGTGTAAAGTCAAATCCAAATAGCACATGTTCAGCATATAGAAGGATCACAGCCATCCACATTACCCTAGTGAAATCCTGAATAAAAATGCTTTGCATCATTAAGCTAAACACACAATATTTAAATATAAAGACAGAGGAAAAAATTAGACCTGTATAGTTATTCAAATTCTACCTGCTGTTATACTGAAAATCTTCATACCGTCTCTTAGGAAAATGTCCCACAGTTTTCCATTTATGAGCATAAAACTACTTCAGCAGATTGGTTGCTTATTCAGAATTTGAGGCAACAGGGGCTTGTGCACTCGAGGAGGCAGCTCTGTGGGAAATTAGTCAAGTCTGTTACTACCGTGACAATAGCACTATGTGAAGTGAGGCAGGGAGACTGCCTTTTCTATATTTTTGGTGTATGCATCCATAGTTCTAGCAAACAGAGATGAGAGGAACCTGCTTTCTCCCATGAAATAATAGGAATTGGAAAACATTTAGAACAAAAGCTTATAAGGAATGATAAGCTCAGCCTTTGTAGTACCAGTTTCCTTGTGAGCATGCATATGCTGACATTTTCTACCTATATGTATGGGTAAATGACCCATACATACAGACTGTTTCAGATATGAAAACATCTGGGTTTCCTCAGTTCAATCTAAACATGTATTAGCAACTCCTAAAGCAAAAAATGTGTTAGTTTGAGCACAGTCACTTTGTAGATATTATTAATGCTGTTATCACCAAGTTATACAACCAAAGATTAAAAAAGCCACACATACACGAAAGAACAAACCCAAGTCCCTCAGTGGATTTAGATTATCTCCTCAGAAACAACTGAAGTCTTTCAATTAAGTCTCAGGAATTGAAGCCTGATGCTCCTATACCATTTGGGGCAAAACTCCATCTAGTTCAAGGATAAAAGAGCTCATGAGAACACATGGAAGTTTTCCATTGGTTTTAATTGGCTTTGGATTGAGTCCAAGAAATGAATTTTGTTGTACTGGGCTATTGATGTGCACCTGTTCAGAAATGCTAAATTCAGATGAAAAAGTTATGCCTAAACAAGGATATTATGGAATCCAGATCAAAGTCAGACCTGGACCAACTCGTTTGACTGTTTTTCTCTCCATATCTGCCACTGGTCATGGTGTCTTAGCTGTTACTCTTTTTCTTTTTCACTTCTTACTAAGTTTGTAGCTGGACTCAAGCAAAACAGGTGCAGTTCATGGGAAAAAAATGAGTTTTCAGTATTTGTTTTCATTCTATACTGGAGCAGAAGACTTCTGGATCTTTTCATATTTTCCATGGGAAGGGAGATCAAGGCTATCTCAGAGTAGTTAATAACCTCATAGCTGGGCAATCATTTGCCTTGCTGACTCGCAGCTTTCTCTGGTACTTACCAGAGATCTAAACACGCATTTTCTGTAAAGCACTCATCAAAAGGCTAGTTTCAGTAGATTTTGCTCTTGACCTGAACTCTTATCTTAAACTTCAGAAGACTGATGAAAGAATCTATCAACAGTTTTCCAAGAAACGTTCCTGTTTCAAACAACTGTAATTTCCAGTTACATCTAGTATAGGGAAGAAAAAATAGGAGAATTTTCCCACAAGACATGATGCAGAAGTAAAGAAGGCTTTGCTAGGGGTAAAACATAAGTATGCATTAGATACATTTTTATTTGCATGTTTGAAGTCCAAGATCTGACCAGTAAAATTAAAAATTTTAATAGTACTCCACACAAGACACTAACACTTTGAAAGGATATAAAAAGTTACTTTATACTACTCATTTACTCTTCTAATAAAATTTATAGTTGCATAGAAAGATATTTCAGCTTCAAAATACTTGCCTGAATTTTTCATGAACTTTTCCATTGATGCAACCTCAACGACAACTTTCTTGTTGTCATTGCTTTGCTTTCAGCAGCCTCCTCTCCAATTTAGTTTTGTCTTCCTCTGGTTCAGCCCTATACCTCTTGCCCACATGTTTGGTTGTTCTTAAATATACCTCCACTGCTTTTAAAGTGTTTTCCCAAAAGGATAAATTTCAGATTCTGAATGTTTCCTCTTTATATATGAACTTGTTAGATAACTCTAATCTTTTCACAGCTTTCATCTCTAACAGTGTTTGTTCCTTCTCTTTTTGCTTGTCTATCTTATCATTACCTTTTCACTGTGAAGGGCTATCACTCTATACAGTATTCCAGGGATGCCTTAGCAGTGCTGAAAGCAGATGGCTTCAAATACATCTAATCTCACATTCAGTACTATTTTTTAGATTATTCTTCCTGTCATCACTACATGTTAAAACTCAAAGGACCAAATCTTTAGCTGATGCAAAGTGGACATTGAAATGAGTGTAGCTTTATGAATTGCACTAGCTGTACCACCATCTCTGTGTCAATGCCATTTTGCTGAAGAGTTAAAAGGCCAATATTCATAAGTAATGGAAAATAGTATCTAAGCATATGAACTCAGTTAATGCAGAATGATGTCATCAATAATTTTTATCTTCTGAGAGACTGACCCTCAGCTAACAGAAAGTGTGCAATGTGTAGAATTTAGTGCTTTCACATGACTGTTCATTGAAACCTTTTACCTGTGAAGTGTACCTGGTGAAGGGGACACATGTTGATGGGGCATGTTGAGATGCTGATTAGGGTAACTCTGCTGTATGAAGGTAACTGAAGAAGCTGTAAATGTTTACAGCTTTGAGAATCAGGATAGATAGGAGTAAAACTCAAAGGCACATTCTGTTCAATAGGAAGATGACAAAAGAATGAGATAAAGAATTTTTACAGTTTTTATGCTAGAAACAGGCTACAAAATTACTGGATTTCCAGAAATTTAAAGCTGCTCCAGAGTAAACTATATTTTGTGCTAAGTCTTTCACTCTCTACATATTGTGATCTTTCAAAGGGCAGAAGGTAAAAGGAACAGAATTTGAGAACATCTATTTTTCTCATTCGAGCTGCATCACTATCTCAAGGCATATTGTGGGTGATACAGACAAGAAATTAATAGCATGCTTGTACAGCATGGACTTTCATACTTTTGTATTCAGTCTCTCTCTGGCTCTCTTTCTTACGCCTGATGAGAAAATTCTCTTCAACATACCAGCTATCAAACTTCATAACCATGCAGAAACTGACAGTAAAAATGTCAACAGCATTTTCTTTGGGTATTCTAAAAGGAAAATACTCCATGTTTTCTTTGAATTGTTGACATAGCGTAACAAAGAACACTCAAGTGGTGCAGCCAAATGCTTGATACTGAGAAAAATATAGTAGGAGTGAGCCTAAGTACTGACTAGATTTTGCACCTTATGACTGACAGCTTTCCTATAATATTAATCACTCAGCTTGTTGCCTCTAGTATTTGAATAAGTCACCGGTAATGTTCTGAAAGAAATATTCAAGTAGTATCTTGCAAATGTTCCTATCAAAAGTGTCCAAACCTCTTCAACAGTGAATGCAATGGTTAGAAATAAAATGAACGTTAGAAACTCATAAATTTTAAAAGCTGTAATTCAATGTAAGAGTGAGAATAAACTGAGTTCACTCAGTGTGGAATTGTTCTGTATCAGAAATAGTGTGGCCAGCAGGACTAGGGAAGTGATCATCCTTTTGTACTCTGTGCTGGTGAGGCCGCACCTTGAATGCTGTGTCCAGTTTTGGGCCCCTCACTACAAGAAGGACATTGAGATGCTGGAGCGTGTTCAGAGAAGAGCGACAAAGCTGGTGAAGGGTCTGGAGAAAAATTTTACAAGGAGCGGCTGAGGGAGCTGGGGTTGTTTAGCCTGGAGAAGAGGAGGCTGAGGGGAGACCTTATCATCCTCTACAACTACCTGAAAGGAGGTTTTAGTGAGGTGGGGGTTGGTATCTTCTCCCCGGTAACTAGCGATAGGACAAGAGGAAACGGTCTCAAGTTGTGCCAGGGGAGGTTCAAGTTGGACATTAGGAAGAACTTCTTCACTGTAAGAGTTGCTAAGCATTAGAATGGGCTCCCCAGGGAGGTGGTGGAGTCACCATCCCTGGAGGTGTTCAAAAAATGTTTAGATGTGGCACTTCAAGACATGGTTTAGTGGGTTTAGTGGGCATGGTGGTATCAGGTATACGGTTGGACTTGATGATCTTTGAGGTCTCTTCCAAGCATAATGATTCTATGATTCTTTGATACTATTGTTTTCATTTCAAGAGGATTTTCTTTTCTCTAAGGCTTTTTAACTATCGAAGAATTGTTTTTATTAGTGTCCTGGTTTGACTGAAACAGAACTACTTCTGCTTTCAGTAGATCTTAGTTTCTTTCCTTCAGTTAAGTTCTCTCAGTCACTGCCCTGTCCGAAGCTGACTCCAGGTCTCAGGCAGTGCCTGCTGTCAGAGCTGATGGCAGTTCATGTCTGTAGCTGTTGCTGGGGCAGGAGCGGGATTGTTATGCAGAAAGGCCCACGGGTGGGTGCTTGTTCCCTGCGGGCTC
>NW_009632284.1:13770-19753 GCF_000690535.1 Cariama cristata
GGCATCCTGGTGGGACTGTGCTCGCTTCTCTCCCTCCAACCTTGACCTCTGCATCCCTGAATCCATTTTCCTGCCTGCTGTGCAGTCGAGTTCTGGGACATCTGGGTGCCGACCCTGCCCTGTGAGCACTGCGAGCTCCGCGGTCATTATTGGGAAGGACAATACCGGTTTTGTAGATTTCTTTTTCTAATATTAGTAGTATTAGTTTTAATATTATTTATACTCTTTTCACCATTATTGTTTTATTAAAGTTTGTTTTAAGTTTCCAACCCATAAGTCTCTCTCCCTTTTCTCCTCCTCTTCCCCTACTGGGAAAGGACGGGATTAACAGAGAGCATCTGCCACCCGCTTTAAGCGCTGGTCCAGCCCTAAACGGTGACAATTAGCAACGGTGGAGTGTCTGTCCTTCCATTTCCCATGGATTCTTCCAAGATATGCCTGAGTGATCAGGCATCCCAGAGAAAAGAAAGAGGATCAGAGAAAGAACATTTGCCCTCCAGAAGAAGGTGCAATGTAGGATACATGGCATTATGGATCTGTAGCATGAAGCATGAAGGAAGCTGAAGAACTGAGATGATTCAAGAGAGATATAGAAGAACTAGTAGGTTTGCAGGATATTAATTAGTTTTGAACTCCTGTGTTACTTTACACCTAACGAAATCATGGTGTTCAGAAATATCCATACATGTCCACATATAGAAAACATTTTAATATATGTTATCTGAGAAACAATTGGATCTGAGTAGGACACAACTAAAATCACACATTTATCTTAGAAACGAGTATCTGAACATCTTTTAATCCTTAAGGTATTCTTGGTCCCAGTATCTTTTCCCCAAGGGGTAGGCAATATTTCATACTTGATTTTGTAAAGTAAATGTGAGAGAGGAAGATTATAGACTAAAACAACCTTGCTGAACTATACCTATTTTAAATGTAATTTATAGGTTTAGAACTGATTTTCACATTCATCAAGTCAGTCAGTATTTTAAGAAGGCACAAATCGTGCTCTACATTTAGCTATCCTTCTGTGGGCAGAGCCAAGATGCTCCCTCTAGTTTAGATAGGATGTCTAACTTTTAGACAACCTAAAGTGAATTAACATGACTCAACCTTGTAAGTGACTTACTCTTGATCATAAAGGACGTCTGAAATTAAGCTCTGTCCCACAGCCATAATAACATTTCCTAAACATAAGATCATTTTTCTTCCTAACGGTGTAGGTTAGAATACTCTAGAAACTGTTATGTCTAGCACTACCTGAAGTTTGAGAGCTTAACCTGAAGTTAGTATCTATCTTACCATAAATGTTGCATAGGATTTTGTGGGGGTTTTTTTAAAGACAGAAAAAAGAAAGACCAAACGTGAAAAGATGGAGCTTTACTCCCCGGAATCTGAAGCTTTTCTAGCTTTTGCAGCTCCTTAAGAGGAAGGATCCACTCTTTGAAGTTCCTAACTAAGTGTGTTGGTAACTCTCCCAAAGCCTTTGCAGAGTAGAGAATTTATTTCATATTTTGTACTATAAAGCTTAGAGAGACCACACACTGCATACTATAGCCTTCCCTGTGATCACTTCATATATTTTTAGTCTCATCTAACCATACTGTTCATTATGCAATTATGCAATTAAAAAAGTTATCCTGGGCCAATTTCCTTCATGGGAGTATACTTGAGATAAGTCACGTAGATGCAAGTCCCTTTCTTTTTCTGTGTAGTACATTGACTCCAAGGATTTGTACAAATCTCCAGAGGAGAGCAAACCTTCACCACAAATTTAACAGCAAGAACAAGAACATGTATTCTAGATAATTAAACAGAGTATTCTGTACATTTTTGAGATATGTTATCTTTCTATGCAAAAATGGAAAACAAAGAAGCTTTGTTTTGCTAGCTGTTTTAAATATTTATTTTTCTACATATCAATTACTTCTTTTTCTCTCCACTTCTACCTAAAAATATGGAAAAAATGTTTTTCATTACCTTTCTGCAAGAAATTTCTTGTATATACAATGTGCCTAAAATCAATCAAAGAGATTATTTTGCAGAATGGTCCATTTTTAAGCTTATATTAAATTAATCTTCAAAACCAAATAAATCACTTTTGTCAGAGACAAGATCTTTAATGATGAAATTCGGAATGTGCAATAACTGCTAAATTAATTCAAAGTAGAAAGGGTTATGCTGTTTCAGCTATAACTGTAACAATCTTTCCTGCTGCACAGCAATTAACAATTGACAAATCTTTCCTGAAGAAAGTTAAATGTCTTTATTTCTATCTTAGAGTCAAGGAGATAAGTCCAAAGATGCACGGAAATTTTTTCACAGTGAGGAAAACTACTGTGTCCTGGTTTTAATCACTAGACTGTCCCTAAAAAGGAAACAATTGTAAGCAGTAATATTAACTCTTCCTCTTGACATACTTTGAAGATGGTAAAAGGGGCCAGATCCAGAATGCAAGGGCAATGGAGGCATTATGCAAAGGACAGTGGGTCACAGGCTCAAGAGTCCCTGGACAGGGTGGCTCTATGCAGAGGCAGATGAGTGTCTAACTGGCTCTGTCCGTGCTTCTAAGCTCAGACATGCTAGAATTGATTGGTTTTACCAGCTACACGGTTCATTCACACCCAGTGGTAGCTGAAATTTTTAAGAGACAAATGTGCTTTCAGCATCTTCCGTTCTAATCCAAAGAGATTGTAATGAATTTTTCACTATATTTTGCAAACGCCATGGAGGAGGGGGGGAGGTGCTAGGAGTTCTTGGAATTCAGATACTATTGATCCTTAGATATTCAGCATGTGTCTATAACTCTCACTTAGTATTTGTACATTCATTTTTGAACTAGATTTGCCTTACAGGTAAACAAGAGAGTTCTAAAACACAACATCTGTTTGAAAGGTCAGTTTCACCCTTTTGCCCCTCCTTAGACTTCAACTTTATAATGAACGAGTCTATCTGTTATCTGACAGTTCAGTGAAATTTATTGAAAAACAAGTCTTTATAAAAACCTGTCATGCGATCATCCCAGTGGATTTCAGTGCTATTTGGATAAAACCCTTTGCAACTGAATCTGTTAGCATTACCTTATTGGTTTGATCCCTCTCATCAACAATACTGGGCCTGACTGTCCCTCACAGCGAAGGTAAACCAGAAACAATTGTGGTTAGACCATCAAAGTAAGTAAACATTAACCCATGCCAGTGAAATGAAACGGGCTTTCTTTTTGTTTTAAAGGCATTTGAGCTTCTAAGAAAAAACTTTTGCTTTGAAAATAATTTGTTTTACTCATTGATTCATAGAATTTTCTTTACATCTTAGAAGCAATTCCAGGACCGCTGCAGGATACATTATGAATGAGCAGTGGTAGATATATTTGTGTCAAATGAGTCATCTGTCTTCTTTGCCTCACACTGGCAGAAGGCTGTTCTGTCCTGATGTTCTCGGTACTACGGCTTACTCTTTTCCTTGATTCCTCAGTAAGAAAAGGTGCACAATAAAAGTGCATCAGACCTACAAAGTCATGTCATCCTTTGGACGGAGAACCATTTGTAGTGAAGTTTTGTGCTGCTTTTGCCCTGGTAACTGTATGTATATGGTGTTCATTTAATATAGATATACTAGGGAAAAAATCTGCGAGAATTCACTAGATCTTTCTCATTTCTCTCTTCTCAGAGAAAACCTGAATTTCTAAAAAAATCCTATAATCTTTAAGTTCCACAGAAAACCAAACCTCTCTCTTATACTGACAGCATTCATTAAGAGAAAAACCATTAAATCTGTTGTGCTGCAAATGACTTTTCACTTTGTCCTTCTTAAGGATCCTGGTTGTGATCTTTTCTTTCTTCATTAAAATGATACCATCTCCTTTCCTAAGTGTGACCTGTTTCAATCTCGCAAATGTTGCTAGTATTGATCTATTCCTGTCTTGGAGATAGTACGGTTTTCGCACCCGATCCTGTGAGATTCCGAAAGCATCCTGCAAAGTCTGATCTTCAGCTGGAGCTGAGTGAGTTCTGCCTGTACTGCTGTTTCTCCCAAGTGTTTTTGTCAATTGCTGCTTTCAGACATTTTCAGTGCTTTTAAGAAGTGCCTTTAGTTTATTGGTACTTTATTCCTAATTATATGACCAAGCTGTATACCTTTGCTTTTAAAGCACATATATTGGCATCCTGTCAGGCAGCACATTGATATTTATACTTAAATTGTTTGGTTTAATGTATGACTTGGCCTTGGCTCTGGTTATCTAGAGGAGATATTGATTCCTTCTGACCCCCATTTTACTCTGCAGTCTCTAGATACAAGCTTGTTTAACTGCCCCATATCTTAGATCAACAACTTTGACAGTGTTTGCCTTAGGGAAAAAAGGAGGGTGTTAAAATCCCCATGTGTTGAATTTTGTGCCTTTGTAAGTTACAGAAGCCTTGGTGGCAGTACTAGTAAGGATGACTCTGTTCACTGATTTATACTGAGTTGTATTAAGAAAAGAAAGCAAATCTCTGCATTATCTTGGATAATTGCAGTACGTTTTCACTTATTGTTACTGCGTTACTAATTGAGGATCATATCTATAATCAAACAATACCAGACCAAGTACTTCAGTCTGTTCTCTCCAAATCAAAGTTATTTCAGGTTGTGCACTACAGAGTCACTCTCTTTCAGCTGTGATGGTTCCCCCAGTAGGATCTGTAAGGGTATGCAGGATCTGTAAAGGATGTAGATGGTGAGAGTGTCTGCTTTGCTAAATTGTCTGATCAAGGACTTTTTCAATGCAAATGTGGATAATAATTAAAGGGTAGAAGCAACAAGCAAAGCACACAGACACATAGACCTGACAGACAAACATAACCAAGACAAGGACAAGACCAAAACCTCATCAGTCACACTAACTGATAGGTTATTGAAAAACTGGAGGCAAACTGAGAATTTGTGACCAATAAGGTTGCAAATTCGATGGTCTAGGATATTGGAGGTTAGAGGATGGTGTTCAGTGGGACTATGCAAACTGATGAAGGAATGTGCAGGGCAAGGTAATCGAGGAGGAGCAAAGGAGGAATAGACAGAAAAGGTTTTTTAAAAGGGTCCATTGCATGTAAAAGAGGACCAGTCAGTATGCTTGTCTGACTGAGCCCTGTGCCTCATCACCATAGTCTGCCTTATTTTACTAAATCTTTTAACTCTTGTAATCTCACTCTGTATTCCATGTGTGTGAGTGCTGCAAGGACTAGTGCCTGCTATTAGGAGGACCGATGTCAGTGAACTGTGTGTCAACAACTGGGATCAGAGCAGGGGTGTGGGCACGCCTGGCCTGTGGTGTCAGCCACGGAGAGAGTGGGGTCTTGGTGTCACCTACTGGAGTGTGTGAGGGTCTTGGCCTCAAAAACCACGTTGGGAGTGTGCGTCCCAAAAACCACATTGGGAGAATGAGACAAATGAGAGGCTCAGTGCTGGTGGCTGGAGCAGAACCACATGTCACAACCTCTGTGCCTGGGGTAAGAGACTGAAAGGATTAACGTATGGATGCCTCAAACATTGCTGCAAAAACAAGTTCTGTCCAGCAATCAGAAGTGAGTTAACATGGAGGAGGAGGGGGGGGTGTGGCCTTGTGAACCAACTCCCCTCTTCTGTGAACTGAGGTACACCATAAACTGAGACACTGCATCTGTCATTTGCACGTACACGCCTGTGAACTGTGACTGCACAGACAAAAGATCATACCTCAGTCACACAGAAAGAAAAAGGGGGAAGGGGCTAGATGACCATTGGAGCCCCCCAGGTACCCCAGACCCATTTCTTATGAAGCAAATATTACGCATGCGCCAACCAGGGCAAATCCCCTTCCCTGGGGTGTGACAAAAGTCTATAAAAAGTGAAGTTTTAAGAAGCTACACGTGTGCCCACCACTTGAGGACCACAGCCAGAAGAGAGAAAGGTCACTGCTGGATTCGAGGGTGGCGATACCCCTTCTTTTTATTTTATTTCTCTTATA
>NW_009632285.1:0-227 GCF_000690535.1 Cariama cristata
GTACCGGGAGTGACACATCGCTGCAACACACAGCCAGGGTGGCTGTAGGGCTGCCTCCGCAGGATGCTTCCATTAATCATTAGCTAATTAATTGGCTACTCAATTATCTTCTTAGCAATTTCCTCTCACATTTGGGAACAGCCTGTCTTTGGAGCGGAGGCGGCTTTGGGCACCAGGAAAACAGGCAGGGGAAGGAGAGCCATCTTCACGTGGCATTCGCAAATTGG
>NW_009632285.1:377-981 GCF_000690535.1 Cariama cristata
GGATGGAAAGCACCGGGGCTCCCTCCGTGGGGTTACCAGCTGGGGATCTCCCCCTCGGGGAGCCCAGCCTTCTCCCCACAAGGGCCAGGGAAAGGCCTGGAGAAGAGCGCAAGGAGCCGGGCAGCCCGAAAACCACACTGGGGAAAGGAGCTCGACCACAGCCCGCTGTCCCGGCCTCCCTGAGCCGGTGTCGGCTGCATCGAGGCCATGGCAGCTCCTGCTCACGCCGGTTCCCCCAGCTCAGCTACACGACTGCTCCCCTTCTCCTGGTGAGAGAAGGCAGGGAGGCTGCGGGAGCAGGATCAGCCCCTTCCTCAGTCCCAGGCAGGGGCCAGGGCAGGGCCATCACGCTGTGCCACAGGTAGAGGGGACCCCAGACCCTGCCGCTTCGCCTCAGAGCCCCCAGACACAGCACCACGGATGTTCAGGGATTATTTATTTAAAATAGCAGAAGGTAATCAACAGGCGGTTGGAGATGAAGAAGGCAAATGAGATAAGCTTAAAAAAACAAAAACCAACCCACAGATGAAACCACAGCGAAACATCACACTGAAAGAAGGAGCAGTTCCAGGGGCAAAAGCCCCATGGGGGGTACCCATCGTGG
>NW_009632285.1:993-4084 GCF_000690535.1 Cariama cristata
GCTTCCCGGCCCCACGGGGCGCAGGCTCTGGCAGCCCCGGTACCAGTCCCGCTCCGCGGTGAGGGCACAAGTGCCGTGGGGGGCTCATGTTTTCTGCCCGGCCCAGCGTGAGGGGGCACAAGATCCAACGCTCTACCATATGCAAGTGACTTCGTAGCCCAAAGCCACCTCCTCCTCCTCCTCGGTCACAACCCCGCGCCCCCACCATGGCACGCATGGGGGAAGAAGGCTCTGTTGGTCACTAGACACACACTGCCAAGGCCACTGAACTCAGAAGAAATAATCAAAACAGTGAAAAGTGGTTGTGTTGCAAGTGCTGGGGAGATGGCCCCTGGCCCACAGCAAGTCCTGCCCCACGTCACACAGCCAGCCCGGGGGGGGTCAGCCAGCACCGGCAGGGATCTGCCTCCCCCACGCTTCCCCTCCCTCCTCTCAGCACAGCCCAAAGCAGCAGCTGTGCATGCCTTAAAATTCCTTTTAAAAGCAATGAATCGGAGTTGCCCCACTGCAGCGGGCCCAGCTGCCCGCCCCGGCTGCACACAGCACAGCTCAGCACCGCCAGATGCCGGATCCGGCAGCTGCACGGCACACATTTACAGCCTGCGGTAAGAAGGTTAAAGTTCCTCCTCGCGAGAGCCAAAGGAAACGACGTTTCCTTCCTGGCGAACTTCCCATCAATCCAAAATCTTGGTGGTGCCGGGGAGTCACAGAGATGGGGCACAGAAAACATCAGCCCCAGGGGAAGGTCCCGAGGGACAAGCAGCCACGTTTCCCGCGAGCAGGGAGAGGAGAGGGGGCAGGGGAAGCGGCCCCCTCTCATCCAGCCCAGCACCACGCTCTGCGGGCAGCGGCACAGAACAGATGCAGCAAGGTGGGGAGAGCAGTGGAAGGGGCAGCAGATATCCAGGGGATGAGCCGCAGCCGGCACTGGCAGTCACGCTCTCAGGATGGCCGAGCATTTACTGTCACACTCATCCGGCTGGGTGACACTTGGGGACGAGGCTGTGGCCACCACAGCTGTGAGCCTTGGGGGTGGAAGCTGCTGCGATCTGCTCCCAGCTCCCAGCCATCGGGCAGGGACTGGTCCGTACGGGAGGTCAGGGCCCGGATAACCATTTCCAGACCGCAGCGGCTGGAGATGGGGAACGCGTGGATTCACACGCACGCACAGAGGGGCTTGTGCAGGGCAGGACGAGCGTTTCAAAGGCCACTTTGTGGTACAGAGCTCCAGGGAGGTTTGGCCCGGCAGGACAAGGAGCCAGCGATGGGCAAGGAGAAGTCTGCAAACAGGGCACCCTCGGGAACGTCACTGCGAGGGAAGAGATGCCACGGCATCACCTCCCCTTCCTGCAAGGCACTAACCTTCCCAGAAACAGCACAGCCAGGAAAACAACCCTTCCCAAACCGCGGTGAGAGGAAGGCAGTCCCACGGGGATCTCCCTGCTCCTTGTAAACAGCTCCTTGCTGCGGGCCCCAAGGAAAACACAGCCCGCAGCTCGGAGACCCGGCCTAAACCCAGTAACAACAGAAGCGTGCTGTGCACGGAGGAGAGCCAGGCGAGCAGCACCCCAGAAGACACCGCAACTCGCCTCCGGAAGGATCCCTTTAGTGTTAAACCAGGAGCGGGACATTGCATCGTGGGATGCTGTCAGAAACCAGCAGCAACTCTCAAATGAAAAAACACCCTGAAATCAGAACCAGCAAAGTGTCCCTCAAGCTCAGAGAGAGCCCCTCGCTGCTCAGGAACCCCCTGCCAGGATCGCTGCCTGCTCTGGGAAAAGTCGTCACCGTCACACCCCACAAGAAGAGTCTACACGCAGGCAGGGCTGGGGACGTGCTGCTGGAGGAGGGGATGGCCGACTCCGTCTGGCCGGTGGGTCAGAGCAAGGATGTAGCAGAGGTGGGGAAGGAGTCCCGGGCCCCTCCACCCCACACGCCGTACCACCAGCGCGGGGCAGCAGTCCGCAGGGGCGACAGGAGACCTTAATTTCGCAAGGCAGCCAACCTGGAAGGGAGAGCACGACAGGGAACCGACGTGAGAGCAGCAAGAAACCGCTGACACCCAGGAGGACCCTTCAGCCAGCGCGTGAGGGACCATCTCGGCCCAGAAATCTCCCTCCTGCGACAGAGGTGCAAGAAATCCTGCCCTGCAGCATGCAGCCATGGCTGCCTTGGGGTAGCATGGAGCGTCTGTCAGCAACGCAGGCGAGGTACTGCAGAGAAGGGGTTCCTGGCTTCTCTTCTGGGTGCCTCGCCACTGCAGCCCGCCTGGTCCCTCTCTCAGGGCTGTCCCCAGCTCCCAGGGCAGCACACCACAGCCTCGGGGCTGTCCCCAAATGGACCCGGGGGGGGCTGTGTGGGGAGCAGAAGGGAGAGAGCGGGGAGAGGAAGCTTATCAGCTTCTCCTGGGGCAGTTCCAGGGAGACAGCTTGTTCCCGGAGCTGTTTGAAGGTCAGCGCCAAGCGTTCCCAGAGCGGCAGCAGCTGCGTGAGGGCGAGGACAGAGCAGGGGGGGAGACTGTTCTGCACCTCGTTGGCAAAAGCTCGCTGTCGAGTGCCAAAAGCCACCCCCTCCCCCAGGCCCAAAGTGGTCCCACAGCCCCGAACGGTCACTTCGCCTGCCCGCGCAGGGTACTGCAGGGACTGCTGGGCTCCAGCTTGCCTGAGCACGAGAGAGCGGGCTCAGCACCCAGTCGGCCTGCCATGATGGGCTAACTCATTCCCTTCATACTGGTGAGGGATCCCTGGGAAAGATTCAAACCGCCTCAACGCAAGGCAAAGGACACAGGAGAGAACAAACCTCCGCGACAGTTGGTCTTCCTGGGTGCGGACCGAGCTCTCCCCCACTGCCGAAGCCCCCTCGGGGAGCTGGTTGAGCTGGTCCATGATCTCCAGGCCGTTCTCCTCTGCGATCTGGACGATGAGGCTGTCCACCTGCTCCTGCGGCGTGGTCAACGTGGTAGCGGAGCTCATGGAGTCCTCCATGACCTGCAACAGAGACAGCCCGTCACCCTGCCCCACAGGCAAAGCCACTCGGCCCAGCCCGGCTTCTTCTTCCAAAGAACCGGCTGCAGCTCCCACATTACCGTCGG
>NW_009632285.1:4115-5914 GCF_000690535.1 Cariama cristata
CCCAGCGAGAACAGCCTCAAGCCTGACAGCAGGGCTACAGCGGAGGGGCACAAGGTCTGGTTTTGTCGCAGACCCCCTCTGAATAACAGCTGGCTATGACACAGGGACAGCCACCCTCCCTCTTCTCCTCATCTGCTGTGTTAACCTCTTTGCATGGCACACCCCTTCCCTGTCAGGCAGCAGAGATGCGTCTTCCCCAGCGTCTCTCATTCTCCTCAAACACCGGGACAGAACTGTGTGAACAGCTCGGGGGGGTTTCCCACACCAGAAGCTGGAGTCCCCGAGGGGAACAGAGCACTGCTGTGAAAGCCCGAGTTACAGCTGGGACTCAGCTCTCTCCTGAGAGACAGCATATTATGGTTCACAGAAACAAGTCCACCCTCCCAAACCCAGCAGCTCCCAGCCCTCCTGGACCCCTCAGAGGCCAGTGGCACTTACCGACGTATGAACATCCAAATTCTGAACCTGCTGCTCAAATTTATCCATCACCGCAGACACTTTCTGCAGGTCCATGGAGCTCAGAGCCTTGTCCAAGGCCTTGGTCACCTGGGCCATGTTTTTCGTCACCTGCAAGAGACAATTGCTTCACAGATGCTCCCCAAAAGCAAGGTACATCACTGCTGAGAGTAAAACCCAGGTCAGCAAGAGAGAAGCCAGCATTTCTGATGCTCACAGCAGTGCTACGAGGCAGGACAGGCTCTGCCTGCTCACCAGATGCTGCAGCCGGCTCTCTGCAGGTTCAGCCCGGCTGCAGGTTTCTCCAGCCACGTGCGGTCACTGAAGACCTCGGGCAGCGCTGCTGGCAGGACGGGTCCCACAACCCTCACACAGGCCATGACGCAGGAGACTCCAGGCACAAGCCTCTCCTTCTGCGCAGCCACGGGTTAAAGATTTAACCCGCGCCCCCGACAAAGTAGCCCCACTGCAAGGCCATCCCAGACAGGCTCTTCAGCTCCTGAACCCGAGTGGAGGGTCTGCGCTAACTACGAGGCTTAGCGGGATCCTTTTTTGGGACAGGGAAGTCCGAGGTGGTTCGAGGCAGCAAGAAGGGAAGAGCCAACATTCGCTCTTTGCAGGGCACAGACCCGTCTCAAAGCCCCACATCCACCCAGAAGCTCTTACCCCCTTCATCGTCACTGCTGTCTGGACCTTGGAGGCCACCGCATCCACCCGGGAAGACATGCGGAGCCAGTTAAGCCCCTCGTTCTTCTTGCGGATGGCATTCTCCGCATAGACACGAGCGCACTCCACATTCTTCTGCTGAAGGGCCTGGAAGGGCAAAGGGCACCCATTTGCACAGAGAATCCACCGCAGGTTTATAAACAAGCATGTTCCATTTCTGCCTGACGGGTTTCCAGCAGGAAATAGCTCTCCTGTGACCCTCAAAATGCTGAGCACCTGCCTGAATGGATATTAAATCCTTCTCAGTGTCGCAGGGATGCACTACATCCACCTGACGGATTCGAGAGCTGAGGGTGGGACCCAAAACACTCGGAGGCCAAGCGGGCGCACATAGCGAGGCCTGGGGAGGGCAACCTGCCCCTTTCCCCCATCCCTTGGTGGAACACAGCAGGAGGCTGGATCTCCAGCCGCCCGGCAGAGTGCTAAGAGCTGGCAGCGCCAGCCCGGCAGCTCCATGTGCAGGGCAAGCTCCCACCCACCTTTTTGACTTTGGCTTGCTCGGCCTTGGAGTCTTTCTCAGCTTTTTTGGCGAGCTTCTCCAGCTGCTTCGCTGTGAACTGCGGAGAAAGCAACGGGTTAGTGCCAGGATACCGGGGGGCTCCTCGACGCAGCAACAC
>NW_009632286.1:0-6976 GCF_000690535.1 Cariama cristata
GGGCACACTGCCAGCTCATGTTCAGCCAAATATCTCCCTGCCTCAAGGTTAAGGGGCCTGGCCCCCAGCTGCTGTGAGTCTCTTGGTCTCCGTGAACTCCACAAAATCCTACCCCTTCACACTGACCTCGGGAGCTTTTTGTTGCTGTGGCAAGTGTCATAGGTTTAAACCAGGGAGTGCTAAAGACCTCTTTAGGCACATGAAGAAAGTACATTTTCAGAAGCGATAGAGAGCCTGCAGAGCTCAGACCCTAGTGTCAGGAGTGACGTGGGCAAGTAGACCCTGAAATACTTTTCAAAAGTGGGACTTTGCCTCTGTTTAAACACTCTTTATCCACCCCTTGGCCAGCAAGACTGGAAACCTCAGCCCGATTCCAACCAACCACCTTGCCCAGCAAGACTGGTCGTGTGTGCTAGCGAACAAAAATCAAGCTAGAAAACATCCAGTTAAATTTCTAAGAATTTAATTTCTTGTCTAAACGTGGGAACCTAGACATCTTCTGAATATTGCTTTTGGAGTGAAAAAGGAGAAAAGAAATCCCTTCTGCCCTCTGTAGTTCAACCACATTAATAATGTCTTATTTGCAAAGCTGTTTACGCCTCCTTTCCCTTCTGCTGGGATGCTCCTGTGTATCTGCCCTCATCAGAGCACCGCTATTAGCTGGCTTCATCACGCAGCAACGCTTCATTGTTAGCCAAAGTTGCTTTATCTTCATGAGGGAGAAACAAGCCGTTCCTCTCAGAACCACCCATATTTCATGGCCAACTAAGCAATATTGCAAAAACATTGAGATTCCTCAATTTCCTTGAGCGTATATAGCAGATGCTGATTTGATGCTAGGAAAACTGATTAGCAAACCCCTTCGTGGCTAGTCTGTCACGGCGCCGACAGCCCCGACGCACTCAGCTTGTCCAGCAATAGAAAGACTATTATCAAGTGCATTTTTCATGCAGCGAGAGAGACCGTTTCTTAGCTGCTTCTGTGCACCGAAAATAAATTTCCAAAAGCCCGCATAGCAAAGAGCCAGGGTTATAATCCACTCCTGTGCAATATTACCTTCAAATGTGTTATCACTGGAAGTGTAAAATCCCGGCTCCTCTCCCGTGGAGCCCCACTGTCATGAATCGAAGGCTTTCCCCGGCCGGGGGCCTGTCTACCTCGCTGGGCTGGCTGTGGAGCCAAGGGCATTACTGGGTGATGCTGTCATGCACAGCCGGGCAGGTCCCTTTTAAGGGAGCGGTGGAGTCATCGTAGCGGGGCGGCTGAAATCTAGCGTGTATAATTTCAAGGAAACGTATAGGATTGCCAAGGTTAAAAAATCAAGATCAAAAGTTCAGGGTTAAATTCAGCTGTTGGGTCTAGATAAGCTTATCTCCAAAAAGTGGCTTATGAGAGATCCGCTCTGGGCTGAAATGCTTAACTGGTGACCTGTGGGACTCGGTGCCGCTCTCCTTCCCACCGGGGCTTACCTCCAGATCTGCATGTCTCCTGCGTTTCAGATGCTAAAGGCGTAACGGGGAAGCAGGGGGGTGGATAGCATGTCAGGACAGCTGTGCTCTGGCCCCAGGCCTCCCGCAGATTTACACGCTTTCGCTTAGCCTGGGTGTCCCAAAGAGAGCAGCGAGAGGCAAGCACCGTGATTTTGTTATTACACAGAGGCCTGATCTGGCAAAAAGAGAAAATTAGAGAATTTTTTCCAAGCGTTCTTTTCCACTCTCTGGAAAAAAAAACAACACAAACCAACCCAGGCATGCCTGTAATCAGCTGCAGGAGCAGAACAGCCCTCTTAATTTATTTTAAAGTGTCCTTCAGGACTGTCTGGTTAATAACCACGCTCCACGGTACTGCGCTCCCCAAGGGGGGAAAGGCACCACCCGGTAAACTCGTGGGGTTATTTCCCTGGATTGGATGCCCTCTGCTTCATCCCACTGGAGACTGGGGAAGGGAAGGGTGCACCCGAATGAAGCGGGATGATGGGAGAAGGATGGGGTGGCAGAAATCCTGCCTCCTCCCTGTAGCTGCCGTGGGACTGTCAGCTCCGCGTTCGGCATGCTGCGGAGGGTTGCTGGCACACACGAGGCTCCCACGGCTGCAAAAATCTGTGGTGCCAGCATGGGTCTGATTCCAGCCCTTCACTTAAGAGGGATGGTTAAAGGCATCACAAATTGGAAGTGTGCAGCGTTTGCACCGCGTGCGTCAGGCGGTTGTTTGATCCCATCGGAGGCGTTTGCAGCGCACGGATACGACAGGTTTCCGGGAAGGGCAGTAAGCGGGAAAAAAGGTCATTTGATCAATCATTTTGCAGTCTAGTGACGTGGCGGAAAAAATAAATCAATCTTTTTAACCTGTCCCTGTTTTTAAAACCTATGCAGAAGTTTCAGGGATGCAGCGCAGAGACGCGGCTCTTCGTTAAACAGCGAGGAGCCCACTCACCCAACTGACCTGTTGCCGTGAGAAATTAAGACCAAAGCAATAAAACAAGCCTGGAAGGCTGCCAGCAGCAGGGAACCACGGCACTGGGGGAGGAATGAGGCTCCTGTCGGGTTTAGATGTGAGGTGCAATGTGTACCCCCCTGGGGACAGTCAGCACCCACTCCTGCCGACCGCTGTCCTCCCTGGGCAGGGTCCTCGCTCGAAGAGAGGACCCAGCTGCCCTGTATCTCCCAGGCAAGTCCCCTCAGAACCGACGGTTTCTTACAGAGCAGCCCTGTACGCAGCGAGGCTGGAAGTGATGTCCCGCAGCATCCAAGGAGCGCTCCTGTCACCCACGGCCACCTCCAGCTATGGCCCCTTTGGCTTGCCGGGGTGTCATTGTCTCCCTCCGGCCCCCGACACAACACGTCGGAGCTGCCAGCTCCCAGGCAATCCCACCCCCCGTTTTCTTTCTCACAGTATGTGATTTCTGTGCAGAAACACAGATACATGCGTGCGTATGTGTGCCTGTGAGAAAGCTACATTTCAGCCAAAAGGCAAAGCGTCTTGTATCGGAGATGACAAAAGGATCTATGGAAATGCAGTGATGTGAGTCACTGCCACGGTGCTCTTGCTACCTTAAAATGATCCAGAAATGTTCAAGAGACTGAAAATTAGATGTTTGTTCTTAAGAAAAAAAAAAGAAACAGAGCTGTTTTAAGGGTCTGGGAATACCAGTTTAAATTTTTAACAATCCCTACACTCGTTCTTTCCTTTTTTACTTAAAGGCAGACTATGAATTTTTGGCAAAGAGTTTATTCTATTTTGAAAAACAAGCTTTTGTAATATCAAAGAATAATAGGAACATTCTCAAAGCTTTACAAACCCAACAGGCCTTCACTGATATTTTCACTTAAAGAAATCCAGACACTGGAGCAGGGAGATCCTGAAAGCCTTCAGCTCCCGTGCCCAGCCCCTGCCACACGTAAGCCTTCCTCTGAGAAAGTAAAAAGGAGACTTGTGAAATGAAGTAGTGTTTTTTCTCCCTAAACCCTGTAGCTTTTCAAATACTGCTGCGTGGAAGGCTGATGGAGGTTGTTCTCTGAGCTGGTCACTGATTTACCCCACAGAACAGCCCTAGAGAATGGCTTGCCTGAGGACAGTTTTACATTGACATTGTTTTCTTTGCATTTTGAGGGCCAAAAATTTTTTTTATTTCTTTTGCTGGAAGCAAAAAGATGGTTTATTGTGCAACCAGAGACATCTGAGACATGGGGCCCCGGGAACAAAACGCCACCCTATGTCACAAAACTTGTGATAAACCCATAGGATTTAGGACCTCTGTTGCAAGGCGAATTCACTACACGGAGTTTCTGCGGCCTGTTCTCCCCAGCGGGGTCTGGTGTGCAAACGTTTGATGAGGCACCGGAGCGGTAGTAGTCTGTTCCTGCCAAAAATAAATGGGGAGAGAGGAGCTTAACTCCAGCTCGACCTGGTTAATCTGTGCTTAGATTATCTCAATTGCGCCTAGGATTAAAAAACGCTTTAGCAGGGACTAATCTCACCCGGTGGACAGCACGTCTGGCTCACTTCTTAATCCCACCGCTTGACTCCCGGGACTTGACTTCCAAGGCAGATGGGCCCCGAGCATCCCTCCGGTCAGCCCCCACAGCCCTGGGGCTGTGCCTCTCTGGGGGGCTGTGGTGGGGAGCCCAGATGCAGCTTCAGGTCTTCTGCACAGCATCACTCTGCTTTTGGTCTTTCTTGCTTCTTTTTTCCCTTTCCTTCTACACTAACCAGAAATCAGGCAGAAGGCTTTGAGCATGTGGCAAACAGAATGCAAAGTGTTAGGCAGGACAAGACAGAGCTGTGTTAATTACCCTGATTTTCTGAAGAGATGCTGCGGCGGAGGACGAAAGGGAAGACAGCTGACGTGAGCATATTTCTTACTTTCTGCCGAGTGATGCTTTGAGAAGGTCTCCAGTGATACTTCTATGGGAGTGTAACGGAGTTGGGTGTGCTGGTCCTCAGACAACCTTCTGGGAAGGTAACTTCATCCCAGCCTCTGGCCCCTGGAGAGAAATACAAGTCATGGGACAACTGCAATGGAAATCCCCCATTTCGGGGGAAACAAGAAAAAAACCACACAAACCCAAGCTCCAAAAAGGGTATTTTCTGCTTATTTCAGGAGAAATGATTAAAAAAAAAAAACCAAAAAAAAACCCCCGAATAGGATTTTGTGAGTAATAAACGGTGCCAAAACCTCCCCAATTTTTTGTTTGCAACATTGGCAGAATTTTGAGCGGCTGAATTTGGGAAGCAAAGTAGAGGTTTGCAAGTATGAAACGCTCGTGTGGCTGGCATCCAGCAGCTTTCCTGCCAAGGAGGAAAAGCCTCTAACACAGATTATCCAACAGTTTATGCAGCTCAGCTGCAGCGGGGAGACCTTTACGACAGCAAACCTCCCAACAGCCCCAGTTATGAAGCCCCAGAGCTCATCCCTGTGGTGCCCCTGGCCCCCTCCCCACAGCATCGCCCCGTGGCCTCCTCGCTGGGGCTGCCTCCCCTGCCCAGCCTCCCCCTCCCCAGGGTTGTGCAATTCCCAAACTCAAACAGTGCCCCACAGCATAATTGATGCCTGAGGTGACAATTATAGAGGCCCTTGAGAGGAAGGCAGAAAGAAAAACTAAACCCCTGCCCCAAACAAATGAGCAAAGTGGCAGCAACAGCAAATAACCCCCCGCACGATGTAAAGCCTTAAAAGAGACGATAAATAAAGCCAATCAGCCCACAGACTTAGCGCCCGCTTGTGTGGAGCGAGCCTGGTGGAAGGAAGGGCAAACCCAAGAGCCGCTAGCCACAAAAGCATCACTTCTTTCCCACTCTGAAAAAAACCAAAATAAAAAAATATCCCCAAATGAACAGAGGTGGTTGAGGTCACCCCAGGAAGAAAGGGGGAGCAGAAGGGCAGGTCCTGCTGGGGAGAGGCTGATGGTGAGGAAGGAGCCCCGCTGCCGATGAAGGACCTTCCCTCCTGCCCAAGAGGGGCTCCCCACTCGCGGGGGTGGCTTTGCAAGCACCGTGCCCTGCGCACCCACTCTCTGGGCATGACGGTGACACTGGGACCGAAGGACATTCCCAAGGGATGGGGACCTGCTTTGTCAGCGCCCGGCAGGCAGGTCACGGCTGCCAAACGGGGACATGGTGGGGAGAGAGCCCGTCGTTCAAGTATTTAAAACCAAGGTTAGGAAGGGATTAACAGCCTTTCCAAGACCTTGAACTTGTCTCCTAATCTGGATTTACAGCTGTGAATCCACTGCTCAGGCCATTTACCGTCCCTCTTGTGTCTTGCAACCCTCATGTCCCTTGCAAGAGATGCCCTTGTTAGCACCCCGTAGGTACCTTTGCACATCCTACGCTTAATAGAAACTACCTAAAAACCACCGAGCTTTGGGACCCAGACACACAATATGCTGCTGTGCTAAACATGCCACAGTGTCTCTTAACTCCTGACAACCATTATCCAGCTGTTGAATGAGCCTCATTACATGCAATTTTTGTAAATCGTATTGAAAGCATGAAGTCAGAAGGATAAAAAAAAAAAAAGAAGGACCTCAGGTCATGAACTGCAGCAACACCTGGCAGGTTGGTTAAAAACCAGAAAGATATGCTAGGACAGTTGTTGACACAAGGTCCTAGGGTGATAAATTACAGATGTCAACGCGGGCGTCACACCCAAGCCCAGGGCAGGGCTCCCCCAGCCCTCCAGCTGCAGGGCTGACACCCACCCCAGCTGTGCCTTGCCTTTCTGGGAGCCTCTCAGCAGTATAGGCCAAAACCCGAAAGATTTTGAGACGTGGCACAAACTGAAGTTTTTTTTGACCAAACACATTTGCAGTCCAAGGAAGGCTGGGGCAGACAGGCTCTGTATCGGTAGCAGCGTGGTATTAGTCAGCAGCTCTGCCACCTTTCGCCTCCGGTGCTTGGCGAGTTGCTGCAACCTTGCTATTGCAAGCAAGCAAGGTGCCGAGCAGGGGAGCGGATAAATGATACACGTCCCTGGGTCGGTGCCTGCGTGTGCTGTGTCACTGGATTAGAGCTCTGCGTGGGCCATCACCGTGGTTTGACCCGTGCATTTTGGCCATCGCTAATTAAAAGACCTCTGGCAATGATGCTAATGAGCCAGGTAGCGGGCTGGCAGCCAGGGGCACTTGCTGCTCTCGCTGCAATGGGCAGGGGGGTGAGCACCGTACCCAACGTTCGGGTGCTGCTGATAATGCCCAGCAACTAGCAGCTTTACTCCGAAGGGAAATCCCAACAGGAAAGGGTGGGAGGGAGGCACAGGGCGGTGGGGCTGTTCCCAGGGGGTGGGTGCCAGCCCCCGGGACTGGGAGCATGGGAAGGGAGGGCAGCCCAAGGGGAGCGGGAGGCTGTTGGAGCAGCAGCAGCAGGAGCATCGGGACGTCAGGCAGCATCAAAGCCAGCGCCTCGGAAAAAAAAAAAAGAAGGCAGGAAGGAAGGAGGCCTGGGGAGCCATGCAGGAGTGACAAATTAAAGATTAGCA
>NW_009632286.1:7020-9252 GCF_000690535.1 Cariama cristata
TTGTGCTCCACCGCGCCCCCTGCCACTGCCGTCACGACGTGTGGCTCGTTTCCGACACGTCCTCCGGCTTTGGTGGAGCAGAGCAGCCCGTGTCCTTGCCCCGACACACGGCCGGCTGTCACCGCGTCGGCCCCGAGCATCCCTCACTGGCCCCTGCCAGCCCTTCCAGCTACACCCGCTCATTAGCGGTTCACGCCTTGCAGCCTCGTCTTTGCCTGAAATCCTGCAATTACTCTGTGCGCTGGCTCGGCCCCGACTCCTGCACGGTAGCGAGACAAAGGCAAGTGGGAACAGGCAGCCCAGCTGCCGCTCGCCCTGCAGCCATCCCTGGGCAGGCGGCTCGGCGATGGGGGGAACAGGTACGCTTCATGTTTCAAGTTGAAATTTAAGCAGGAAGGGAAGGAACCGGATCACCCATAAGCTGTAAAATAAGAGAAGGTTTTTGTTTTATTTAACGCGAGGCCATTTTGGCCGGTGTAAAGTATCTATCAAAATGGAGACAGAAAACAGTTCTGCCTGAAAACGCCGGGGCCAAATTGGCTTTGAGACTTGCGTAGTCCTGAGCCAATTAAAATGTCATAATAATGCAACCTCAGAAAAAAAATGGTGTCTGCTCGTTATGAAAGATACGCAGGAGAAGAAATCATTCCCCCAGCTAGAAGTATTTAACCAAACGACTCTCCGTGAGAAAATCAGTCGGTGAAAAGAGAGAGGGAAAACCCCTCAAAGCAGCAGTAGGCTAGGTGCAAGCCCTGGAGCTCTCTGGGGGTCCAGGGGGGTCTTTGCAGGTCTGGGAAGGTCCTGCCCGCGCTGCAGGACTGGGGCTTTGGGATGGTTTCATTGCAAATGATGGTTTTAGCCTCTTCGTTGAATTTCCCAGCCTTGATGAGTCTTTGGGAGACATGTGTCCCCCAGGTATATCAGCAGTAATGGAAAGTGCCACTGTCACTACAGGCACTAACTCATCATCTTGACGACCCATCGATCCCCGGAAGAGTCGAGTGGAGGGTAAAATAAATGTGGTTTGCTGGGACAGGAGGAGAGGAGAATACTGAAGGCATTTTGCTTCACCGGCCAGTGAAATCAATGCAAAACTGGCCACCGACTTCAGTGGACACAGGGCTGGACTGTGCCCGTGCTCACCAAAAAATGGAAGAGACACGCTGAAAGGCAGCTCCCGATCACTGTCATCCCCCAGGGAAGGGAATCCCACCCGTGTCCCTCCGGGGTTGCCCAGAGGTGCTGAGGCTTGTGCTTGGTACCGCCTCGCTCTGAGGAGCATCCCGGACCTGCCTGGTGCAAGATGGGGACTCCCACACTCTCCCCAAACTGCAGCTGACCTCCAGGGCCAATGGGGAACACTGAAGCCCCCCATCCTTGGGCCGGTGGTGCTGTGCGGGAGTTTCCCGGAGGGAGCCAGTGCCTGCCAGTGCCGCAGGCTGCAGTGAGCCCTCGAGGCCAGGCCCTTGCCTGGGGGCCGGCTAGCTGCCATAGCCCAGTGCTGCGCTGGAGCTCATTAGCCCTGCTGTGAGCGAAGTTAATTAGCTTAGGGAAAACGCCATGCTAATTTGCCTAACTGGCTTTTGGGACCAAGGTTAACCCCACCAAGCGGGTTTGATTGCACTCCTTCTGGCTGGGGCTCTGCCTCCTGCATCCGTGCACACCGGGGAGGATGCCCGCGGGCTCCAGAGCTGCTTTGAAGGTGTTACCCCTGCTCGTTTGAGGCCGTGTGATCTGAGATCTCCTGGCAGGGAGGATTCCCATCCCAAGGTGGCACCGGGACGGCCGTCACACCGACCGGTCCCCCTTCAGCAGGCAGATGGGACAGCCTCCGCTCTTTGCTGCAGCCGTGGGCACGGCGGGGCGAGCGCATCGTGCAGCTCCGTGCCGAGCAGCAGTGCCGTGGCGTGCCTTCCCACGGGGAACCTGTGGGATCTACAACGCCTGTGGCCATCCCTGCTCACCCTGCTCCCCATCCAGCTGCCCCCTGCTTCCGTGTTGTTACACCCTGACCACCCCACAGGCCAGGGCTTTGCAAGGACCTCTTCTTTTTCTTTCTTTCTTTCTTATTCCCCCGCGTCTTGGAAGAGTGTAGAAGTTGGACAGGACGATTTGGACAGCGTGTCGAGCAGATGGAAGCCGGTCCTGTGGCCAGGTGGAGGGAGCACTCAGCAGGCAGAGGCTGGGCACAGCAAGCCGAGAAGTGGCTCCTGGCCCCAGACAACACCGCGA
>NW_009632286.1:9307-11951 GCF_000690535.1 Cariama cristata
CTTGGCTGTCCTCTGTTTCCCGGTCCCACGGGAAGCTGAGCTTGGTTCAGCGCGACTTGCAGCGAGGGAGGGAAAAGAAGAGAAACACTCACAGCGAAGAGACAGGGAGAGAAACAGGAGCAGGGTAATCTTCAATGCAAGCTTGCAAACTTGTCTAAAAATAGAAGGCGAACCGTTCCCTAGTAATTAGCCGGGAGACGGTTTTATTTGCAGCAACGCGATTTCAGCAGCAGTGCTTTTGGTGGGAGGAGACGGGAACATCCCAGCAGCTCGAACCTTGTGGGGCAGGAGGAGACTTGCCTCTCCCCGCCGAGGGACGTCTCCCACAGACGGGTTTGGGTAACCGTAAAGAGAAAACCAAAATGCAAAGAGTCACCTCAGCACCGTGTTGGCCTTCTCCTGCTGGGCCAGCCCTGCGCACCCCAAACCCACCCACACCCCACAATGGAGTCAGAGAGGAAGGACAGAGGGACCGGGGGCACATTTTGAAGGAGGGGGTGCGAATCGCCTGCGGGAAGCCTTGTGCCGCAGTCTGACGGCACGGCTCCGCACTGCGCAGCTCAATGACCCATCGGCGGGGAACCGTTACCAGTGCCCAGAGCTCTTCAGGGCTGTGGGGTACCATCCCCTGCATCCTGGCAAGTGACAGTGTCCCAGGACTGTTGCTTTCCAGATCCAAGAGATGGGTTATCAGTCCTGGTCAAAGCATCTGGCTGGTCCGGTTTTGGCAGAGCGAAACCCTGATGGCGAGAAGACAATGTGCTGTCTGAGCTAGAGCCGGCAGCTCTCCCTGAGCTGGGAATGAATCCCTCACTGAATGAAAGAAAACACGCTTTACATCCCATTTCAGGCAATACCCAGCCCCTGCTGTCGTCCTGTTGATTTTGTGGCTCTGCAATCAGGTTTACCTTCCCATCTTTCTGTCTCCCCCATTGCTGCCTGTGAGGCCTGTGCAAACAGCGGGGGAAGCGGGCTAATTGCCTCTGGAAGAGGAGCGGTGATAACGGCTATGCTGGAAGAGCCATCACAAGCCCGCAGTTAGCAAACTGAGAACACAGGGAAAAACATCCTCCTCTCCTCTGGTCGCTGTTGTGAAGGATTACTTGTACCCATAGGAGAGAGCGCTGCTCCCGAGCGCCGGGTGCTGCTGATTTGTGAGTGTCCCCTCTACCAGGACACGATTAACTGGAAAATTTCCTAGTGGGGAGGTCTCTCCAGGAGCCAGTTTAAAGCTGTCAGTTCCTCCAGCTCGCTCCTGCACGGTGCGGCAGCTGTTGACACAGGATAAAAATTGAGGAGCGGGATGGGAGCAGCTGTTATGTGCTCCTGTGCTGGTGATGGGGACGGGAGGGCGGCTGTGGCGGGGGACTGCCTTGTAGTTATGCTGGGGGTTGCTGGAGACCCTCTAAGCCATGCCCATGCTGTCCTTGGAGCCAGCACCCTCGGTGGTGGGGCAGAAGGGGGGCTGGCTGTGAACCCCCAGGTCTGGGAGGTTGTGCGGAGCCTCGCTGCCTGGCTGTGCCCACCACCGAGGATGCCCACAGACTCCCTTTCCACCCCAGCCTCTCTGGAAACTCTGTCTGTGGGTGCGTGGGGTAGGGGTGTGCGAGACGTTTGCCTTAATTTGCCTCGACAGCAAAGCGGGATAGATGGTGGGGCCAGGTGGGTGCGGAGAGGTGATGCAGCCCCTCTGGGACATGGAGAAAGGACCTGAGCTGTTTCCTCTTTACCTGTTTTTTTCCCCCCTCCTCTGCCCCTGCCACAGCAGCCCCACGTGGGTCCCCAGCAGCCATGGCCAGGGGTGCCACTGCTGTTCCCCCCCACATCCCTCCCCTGCTCTCCTCTCTTCAGGGGTCCTCCTGCAGACAGAGAAATCCTCCGAGGAGGGAAGCGGCCGTACATTTGCTGAGTGATGCATGAATGCAATCAGCCCGGCCTTTCCAGGAGTGCGGGGAGCACGTGGTGAGGGGATGCAGCCTCCCTGGGAAGATTATACCTGAGATGCATTAGAAACGGTTGTGGGGATTTTGTAAACTGGTGATCAAGAGCCAGCTTGGAAATAAAAATCAGTGATGGACAAAAAGGGCAGGGGGAGGCAGGGGCTGTGTGACTTGCTGTCCCCTTAGCAGTGAGGGACAAAAGCTGTGCTAGAGCGAAGGGGGAAACTTGGCCCAGGGTACCAAGGGCTCTGAGATTTCCCAGCTGCGAAGGACTGGGCTGCTCTGACCTGCTGGGTGGCAAAGCACTCATTTCTCAACTTCCTTAAAAAGAAAAAAAAAAAAAAAGAAAAACAGTGAGAGAAAGGACCAGGAGGGAGATGGAGCAAATGCAGCACATCCCACCTCGGTGCAAGCTTTCCCTGAGCGCGGGTGGGCTCTCAGCTCTGGGGCTTTGGGAGTTGGAGAAGTGACTCCCAAGCAGGCTCTGGCTCCTGGACCAAAGCTTGCCTGCTCTTCCCAAACGTACACGGGGAGAGGTGTGAGATGTTGTGTAAATTGGGGCTGCTGATCCAGGCTTCTCTTGCTAGGAAAAGGAGAGCGGTTGAGGAGGGAGAAAAAGCTGACCACAATGCTGCTGAATTAGCAGAGCTTTACACGACAGGTAGGGGGAACGCCTGCAGTCCCAATCCGTGCAGCGCAGCATT
>NW_009632286.1:12003-17675 GCF_000690535.1 Cariama cristata
GCCCCCCGCTCCTTCCCCCCGTGGCCTTTCCCTTCCCACGGCTGTGGGCAGCTCTGGTGCAGCAGCCTGCACTGCTCCGCACCGGGACGATCCTGCCCTTAGCGGCTTTTCCCGATGCTGGTTCATATTTTGGATGACAAGTCCCGGAGGAGAATCTGTTCCTGGCATTGCTCTAGCCATGTGGCTGGGGTGATGCCAGCGGTGAATCTGGCTGGGAATGTCTCCTGTTTCTTCAATAAAAGGGAAATTAAAAAAAGCCCAAACCCCACCCAGCTCAGCATGGCACAGCGGAGCCGTGCCCCCCTGGCAATGCCAGCTGCGTGCTGCCTGGCACAGGCCAGCCATCGCAGGGGCAGATGGTTGCTGCCCATGCTAGCACGTTACTGTTTCGAGGAGGGACTTGGTTTTCCTCCATCCACTTCTGCATTTCAAATATCAATCCTCCATCCACTTCTGCATATTCAGATACCAAACCGCTTGCTAGGGAGCCTCAGACCGAAGCGGAGACATCTCTCTCCCCAAAGGCCATGGTACCATACGGCACGCTTCCAGCCTTGGAGACCAAACAACTTGCTCAGGGCCACGCTGGGGCAGGGGTGTCAGGGCAGGGACGGGGTATCTGGAGGAGCATGGCCCAGCTCTGCTCTCAGAGGGTTACAGCCACACGCTGCCTTCGCTCACGCCACTGAAAACACAGCGGTGAAGCCCGTGGCTCCCCAGGCTGGGCTCTCCTGAAGCCACCAGCATGGAGCTCCCTTCTCCAGGACATGACCACGGGGGCCCCAGGCGCCCAGCCAGCAGTGGCACAGCCCGGGTTTAGGAAGGCGTACGAGGAGGAGGAGGAGAGACCCTCTTTGCCTTTGTGCCTCCTCCCCTCGGGGCACCCATGCCAGGACACCCTGTACGTTTCGCAGCAATCCAGAAATGCTTCCCAGCATCCATCAGCGAGAGCTGGGACCCTGGCACCCATATTGCAAAGCTAGAGCTGTCTGCAGCGCTGGGCAGCCACAGAAGACTGCAGAAAGCCCAGGACTATTTCCCTTCCCTCCCTACTTTCTTCCCCCCCTCACACACACGTGTGTGCTTACACACGCACACAGGGATGCTCTGTGGGGCAGGAGCAGTGGCCTTGGGGGAGCGTGGCAGTGGGTGAGAGCAGGGCAGGCAGGACGCGGGCAGGGGAGCTGCCGGGCAGCGCTGCGGCAAAATGGGATTAGCTTGGGGGAGGGAGAGAGGGAGAGAAATAAATGATCCTTGTGGTGAGCTTCAGGGCTTCCCCTGACACACGCTGGTAAGAAACTAATAAAAATAGGGCCTGAGCATAGCAGGAACAGGCTTGCTACCTGCTTTCTAAGTTGCTGCAGCCCACGCAGGGCGAGGGCTGTCGGAGGCTGGGTGTTTTCATCCCTGTGCATCCTTTGTGGGTGTGGGAGACTTGGGTAGAAGAGTGGGGCTGCTCCCATGTACCTGGACAGGGACAGGGATGGGGAGGGGGCTGTACCTCCTCTCCCCCTGCCCGGAGCCCCGGCAGTGGGGTGTTGGCTGCTAACCTGGAACTCAGCGGGGAACCGAGACGGCTGCCCTTCACCTCCCTCTCCACTGCCCCACGGCGGAAACCTCTCTTTCTCCCAGCTGTTCAACCTCTTTTTCTTCAAATGCTTCGTGGGAACCCTGGGGAGGGGGTTGGGACCCCATCTTACGGTCTGCAAAGCGGGCACCTGCAAAGCATGAGTGAAAGCCCAGAGCAAGGGATGAAGACCTACTCCGCGATGTTGCGAGGGGTCGGGACCCTCGCTTGGCAGCACCCCGGCAGTATTTGGGTGCTGTATGGAGCGTTAAGAGCAGTGATACAGGAGCAGGAGGCCAAATCGCATTCCTCCGCCAGTCCTGGGAACGTAAAGTCTGGACCTGACCCGAGGGCTGCCTGCCTCATGCATCACTCGGATGACAGCAGAGCTATTTTTTTCCTGTCAGGACCCAGAAACCAGGTCACTTCGCATGTAAATCTATAACAAATCTGCCTGGGATTAGGCAGGGCACTGAGAGGTGCCAACAGGCGGTATGGTCAGATGTGCCCGAAGCGAGGGGCTCCGCACCACGCGGAGGGAAGGGAGCGGAGGCACATTCTTTCACGAGCAGGGGGGTTGCTACGCCAGGAGCTGCCATCCTGGGCTGGAGGATTTGGGCCATGACGACCTCAGCAGAAACAAACGCCGCATTCCAGGGAGGCCGTTTCTTGGCGAGCAATTAAAAAATAATAACACGATAGTAATAAGTAGATCAATCAATCCCTCCATGAGCTGAGAGACCCTGGGGGGAGAGCTGGCCTTTTCCCAGAGCAAACTGGGACCAGCTTTTCTCCAGTAAATATGAATAATACCAGTAACAAACCTCAGATCTCTTGCCAAACTTTGGTGAATGATTCCCTTGCAGGATGCGGGATGGATATGGGCTATACGTACTCTGCTTTAACTTGCCTCTGCGGCGGCCGCTGTCCCGGACTGGGAGCGAGGGGGGAGAGCAGCAACGTGGCTAAAGCGGGCAGGGGCTTGTGATCTGCTTCCCACCCCCTCTTCCTCCTCGAGGACGTGAGCACGGGCGTATGGGATGGTTATAAACCAAACTGCATCTCCCCAGCAGCCTGGCCCCCCGATCCAAAGTCATCAGCTGAGCCTCCAAGGGTTAAAGAGTAGCAGCGCTTGTCTCCATGGGCATCGCAGGACCTATTTAAAAACCTCGACCCCTTTGGCTCAGTAGCCGAGGGAATTTTTCAGCTGAAAATGCCAAGGCTCTGGGAACTATTAAACCCCGCAAACCCTAGATTGCTTTTATGCCTGCCCCAGGCTGCAACCTCGGATCTTTTCTTTTCCCCTCTGCAAACTGCTGGGTAATGATCCCTTGCGGCGTGCCAGCTCACCTCCCCTTCTCCCAGCTGGCAGCCCAGCTCCACAGCGATGCCCTTTTGTTCCGCCGGTGCCGAGATCTGCAAACTCATTGCTAATTACTGCATCTGGGCCTTCCAACACCAGCGACAATGCCAGGACTTGCGGCGGGCTCCTGATGACCAAAGTTCACCCCCCTGCTTATTTCCTTACCAGAGAACATTATCTCTCATTTACATCTAAACTAGTTTTTTATACCAGTTTAAATGCTGCCCCTCCCCCTGTAATCTCAATGCAAATGAATTAAAAGTTCATTCTTCCGATGCTCAAATCCTGCGCACTTTCTTTTTGCACTTCTTATTTAAATCACACACTGTTTTGAACTAAACCTTTTATTTCCTCCCAATTATTATTTCTGGTGTGTTTTCCAGAGCCTTACAACACGGCATCTGATTATACACAAAGCTTCGGAATAAAGCCCTGTTTTTTCCCTTCATTAAGGACACAAAGGATTCCTGTGTGAGCCAAGCAGCACTTTGGACATTAATACAGCTTCACACCCCAAATCACAGCCCGGCTCTCTGCAGAGCAGATTGGGGAGCGGATCCGTGCCTTTCCTTGCTGCCAGCACCCTCCGCAGTCTCCAGCCAGCTCCTTCCCTCCCTGGAATTAACATCCAATTAAGCAGTGCCAGCATGTTCGCCCGCAAACTCCTGGCCGCTGGCTCTGCCCGCATCATGACCGGGTGTGTTTCCTGGCTAATCCTGCCTGCTTGGGTCTCCCCTGCTTACCTCCAAGTTAGGGAGTCCAGGGAATGTGGTGGGCCCACTCAGGATTTTGCTGACCATTTCCGATGGAAGGGAGTTACGGGGAGCGGTGTGTAAAGCCTTGGGAAAACTCAGTAATCTGTAAAGCCCACAGCCCTCCCTGAAGCCTAAAATGAATGAACTTGAGAATATTTCAGGCTAAGTGATAAGCCCAAGGACATAAAGGCAGTCGGTGGCAGAGCCTCTTTTACCCCACCTCGGTTGTTGTTGTGTCCCTCCCGGATCTGAGAACTTGTCGTCTGGAAACTGCCTGAATCAAAGCAGAAGCACAGGAAACCACCCCCTCCACAGCATGTTTCCCTTATTTAACATCATCACGCAGAAAGGAGTGATGTACGCTGTGTTTACCAAACGAAGGGGGGAGAGCTTTTTATCAAAACGACGCATTACCGAGCTGATTAGCTGCACAAGAAGTCTCTCTAAGCAAATGCTTTTTATCTTGTTGACTCTTGCAACATTTTACAAATAAATTACTAATTTCTATCTAGTTTTAAAAATACTTCTGATTGCAAAGAAGAGGTTTGGCGGTCACCTGGAGCCGGCAAGAAGCATTTGGAACCGTGGGCGTTCAGGACAGGTTTCAAAAGCAGCACGTGGGCTGGGAGAAGCAATTTGCCAAACGGACACAGGATGGGAGTTGGATCACTGGTTTCCCCAAAGGGAGGCTTCTTTTAATACAGAAAGATTTTGTCTAACAGGCTTTGCATGGGTCTGTAAGGTAAGGATACGAGACTTGCAGCTCTGATATCACACCCCGCTTCTCCTTTGGCACCTTGGGCAATTCAGGTTATCCCCGTCTCTCTTAAAATCCCTACCTGTAGAACAGAGATATTGCTGCCTGCAGTAAATGCCTGCAAAGTGCTCGAATGTGAGGGTTATTACTGTTAAATATCTGTGCAGCTTTCACCTCTGCTGCCCCGAGAAGCAAGCCGGTACGAAGGATCGCTGCAACACGCCGTCAGGCAGAGTGGGGATCTCGCAGTGCAGGAGTGAACGTGGGCTGAGAAACATGAGGAAAGCTGGAGATGCTCCATATCGGGAATGTTTTTCCTCAAATGTTCAAAATCTGATGTAACCAGCTGCTCTGGCCACTATAGGGTTGCCTTCATTTTAGAAAGAGCTGAGCCAGGCCATGTGCTGCCTCAAGAGCCAAACTGCCTTTCCGACCTGCTGTGGAGCAACGCCTGTGTCCCAAATGCCAGGCTGGCCACATTTACTTCTGTCACATTGAAAAAAAAAAATAACATCATCTGACCAACCTCCGGAGACTATACACAACCGGGGAGGTCATGAAACACCACAAAAGCCACGAACAAACCCATTAATTGGCCTCTTTTCAGCCGTATCCCTGTGCCACCAATCTCGCCTTTCTCAAACAGCCCTGTGCTGCCTTCAGACTGCCGAGCCACAGCCGATTTTTGCGGAGCCGGGACAGTTAACTATACTTTCTGTTACTAATTCTGTAATTCATATTGTTTGTGCTGGCAGGGAATTCCCCACGATGTTTTATCTCCGCCAGTCTCCTCTGGCTCTTTGAAATATTTGGAATTATTATTTCTGGCTCGTGGGTCCACCCTAGGTCATGGTGGGATTATTCCCGGGTTGTGCACAAGCACATGGCCACCCTCCCCGGTGCTGGTGGTCTGGAATAAATAGGACATATAGGATATATAGGATGTATCAGGGGTGGGGTGATGAGGGGAGGGCGAACTTTTTGGTTGACCAGAGACAGGTAAAATTAAGGCAAATGGGCCTTAAGGTGTTTTTCTGGCGGTTCCCGATGCTACTAGAAGAGGTACTGGGCGAGGGGACTGGGGAGGGGAGGGCCCATGGGGTGAAGTAGGGAAACTGGGGGGTGGGAGCAAGCAAAGGGATAGAGCAATGCCAGGGTGCTGGTCTGGGGTCTGAGCATCCTCTGTGGAGGAGAGCTGGGGTGTTTGCGCTGCTCCTGGGGTTGGAGGGT
>NW_009632287.1:0-501 GCF_000690535.1 Cariama cristata
CTAGAGGATAAATGAAGCATAAATGAAGGGCTCAGGATTCACATGTATGTATGATACACTGGAGAAAAAATATTAATGTTTAACTCATTTTCTACAAGCTTGTAGCTAAAACCTGCAATACACTAGTTTTACCTGTTCTCAGTAAAGACATACAAGAAACTGAAAATGAAAAAAGGAGAATAATTTAAATTGCAGTAAAATTGCACCTTGTTTAGATAATTCTACTATAAAAAAGGCACAATGACTGCCACTTTTCAGTATGCTTATAAAGATTAGATCTGCTAGATATGCTATGTTTTAATTTTTTTATTACCAGTTGGATTCTCTGAATATAATAGTGATTTACTCCTTTCCCCAAAGTTTCTTGTACCTTTATTTTACCCCCATGCTTATCTATTCCATTTCAATACAAATGTGAAGACAGAAAGATTCAAAGTGTTTCAAGATCTAGAATGCTAGAAGTTTCTCCCCTCGAGGTGGTCATAAAACTGGATCCAGGTT
>NW_009632288.1:0-222 GCF_000690535.1 Cariama cristata
GTGCTTGGCTCCCGCAGTCATTGACCTGCTGATGGCAAGCGAGGCCCGGCAGATGGCCAGCATAACGCACAAGATCCGGATGGAGCTCCTGACGGTTAACGACGTTTACCTCCTCTCCACCTTCCACCTGCCCCCCAAGCAGGGGGGGACCCTCTTCGGCCTCTACTCCAAGAAGGACAACACGAGGTGGCTGGAGGTCTCCCTAGTGGGGAAAATCAACAA
>NW_009632288.1:355-852 GCF_000690535.1 Cariama cristata
GAGAGCTGCCGACCCCTCCCCACTCCTCCGCAGTCTTGGTGCGCTACCTGCGGGAAGACAACAAGCTGCATTCGGTCAACCTGCAGCACGCGCACGTGGCGGACGGGCAAAGCCACTCCATCATCGTGCGCCTGAGCGGGCTGCGCGGGGACATGCTGAGCGTGGAGCTCTACGTCGACTGCAAGCAGGTGGACTCCAGCGTGGGGCTGCCCGAGCTGTCGGAGATCCCCCTGGCAGAGGTGGAGTCCATCGAGGTGCGCACGGGGCAGAAGGCCTACCAGAGGATGCAGGTGAGTGCCGAGACCCCCTCCCTGGGGGGCCGAGACCCTCCCCGCGCCCTCGAGGATGCCCCCCACGGCTGACTGCATCTCCCCTTGTACATCAGGGGTTCGTGGAGTCGATGAAGCTGATCCTGGGAGGGTCCATGAGCCGCGTCGGGGCCCTGAGCGAGTGCCCTTTCCAAGGAGATGAGTCCATTCACAGCGCAGGTAATGGCA
>NW_009632288.1:866-3460 GCF_000690535.1 Cariama cristata
GCGCCCTGTGCGGAGCAGGAGCCACGCGGAGGGCTGATGGGGTCACCCGTGCGTGCTACGTGCTGCGGCACGTGGAGGTGGGAGGTGACAGCACGCTGCACAGAGGGGCCTCTCCGTGGTCAGGTGTCCCCACGCCGGTGGGAGCTCCTGCACCGTGGACGTGCTGACCAGGAGCAGCCATGAAGGTGACGCTGCTGGGCTTTGATGGCAGCGTTTGGTAATATCTTGTCTCTCTCCTCGCAGTGACGAGCGCGCTGGCCTCCATCCTGGGTAAGTCCCTGCTCTGCTTCCTCCTTTCCCCAGCGGGAGGGCGATGGCAGCGTTTGGGGCTCCGCGGCGGCAGAAAACCCTTGGTGCTGTCCCAGTGCCTCGAGTGCCTGCGGGGCCCCAGGACGGGGTGGACCAGAGGGCACGGGGTGTGCTACAGGGCGAGGGAGGAGGACGGGCCGTTGGCTGTCTCATCCTCCTGGTTTCGTGCCGAGGGGCAGAGCAGTCCCAGCCCACGGTCCCGGGAAGCTGCATCTGTCCTGGGGCCGACCTTGTCTTTTCTTCTCCTGGCAGGCGAGCAGACCAAGGCGCTGGTCACGCAGCTGACCCTCTTCAACCGCATCCTGACTGAGCTGCGGGAAGACATCAGGGACCAGGTGAGATGGTGGGGCGGTATCGGCTCTCCCTGGGCTGGATTTCCCACGAGCGTGGTGCCAGCCAGTACGCTGCATGCCCCTGACGCTCTGTGCTCTGCTGCCTCGCAGGTGAAGGAGATGTCTCTGATCCGCAACACCATCATGGAGTGCCAGGTCTGCGGTGAGTGCTGGCGAGGCTCTGCTCCCACCTCAGGGGGCAAAGGGCCACCCCATCTCACCCCCTGCCCGACCTTCATCTTCTCAGGCTTCCACGAGCACCGGTCCCGCTGCAACCCCAACCCCTGCTTCAACGGCGTGGACTGCATGGAGACGTACGAGTACCCTGGGTACCGCTGCGGGCCCTGCCCGCCGGGGCTGGAGGGCAACGGCACCCACTGTGCCGACATTGATGAGGTGGGCACGCTCCTGGGGTGGGTCAGCAGGCCCAGCGCTGCCAGAGCAGCGCGGGCAGACAACGCTTCCCCTCTCTGGTTGCATCCTCGGTGCAAGGAAGGGTCCTGCCGGGATGTCCCGGGGCAGTGGCCACCCCAACGTACCCGAGGGTGAAGGCTGTCTCTCTTCTCGTGCGGCAGTGTGCTCATGCCAACCCCTGCTTCCCTGCCTCCAAGTGCATAAACACGGCCCCTGGTTTCCGCTGCGAGCCCTGTCCCCGCGGCTATCGCGGCAACACCGTCTCCGGCGTCGGGGTGGACTACGCAAGGGCCAGCAAGCAGGTGAGCGCAGCGCCGCGGGACTCGGCTGGATCCCTGTGGGTGCTGCGGGCTGCTAAACTGCAGGGACAGGTGGAGGATGCTGTGCCTGCGGGAAGAGGGACAGGGGTGGGCAGAACTGCAGGCAGGGAAAGGCTCTGGGTGACGGTTTGTCCCACGCTGCTTGCAGGTTTGCACGGATATTGATGAATGCAACGATGGGAACAACGGGGGCTGTGACCCCAACTCCATCTGCACCAACACGCTGGTGAGCAGAGCTGCCCCACTCCCCTGCCTGGTGTTCGGGGCCGCTTTGCTCCCCTAATCCTGCTTCTGCCCCCTCTCTCCCAGGGCTCCTACAAGTGTGGTCCCTGCAAGTCAGGGTTTGTGGGGAATCAAACGTCTGGCTGCATCCCGCAGAAGTCCTGCAGCACCCCCACCTCCAACCCCTGCGACATCAACGGCTTCTGCGTGTTCGAGAGGAATGGCGAAATTTCATGTGCGGTGAGCGAGGGATGGAGGCAGGAGGAGGGTGAAGCAGGGGGGTGCAGGGGGTATTGGCACGGGCGGCAGTTGGTCCTGCCGGGGCCCTTCCCCGCTTCCCAGCCCCTGATTTCTTCTTTCTTCAGTGCAACGTGGGCTGGGCTGGCAACGGCAACGTGTGTGGGCAAGACACGGACCTTGACGGCTACCCAGACGAGCCCCTGCCCTGCATCGACAATAACAAGCACTGCAAGCAGGTGGGCTCCCGGAGAGGGAGGGCGGCATCCTCGGGCAGGGGGTGCCGGGGCTCACGGAGCCCGTGACAGGGCTGTGCTTCAGACCTCGTCTCCTCCCCGTCTTTAACGCTGTCTGTGCCTGCAGGACAACTGCCGCCTGACACCAAATTCGGGGCAGGAGGATGCCGACAATGACGGCATCGGGGACCAGTGTGATGACGACGCTGACGGCGATGGCATCAAGAACGTCGAGGTGGCTGTGGTGGGCGGGCAGGCCGTGCCGGTGGCTCTGGGGGCCGTGCCGGGCAGATGGCTTCTCCCCTTCCCTTGGGGCTGACTCCCTCAAGATACTTCTCCTGGGGATCAGCAGGCTTGTGGCTCTGGGATGGTCTCCCTCAGGGTGCTGGAGGAGATGTCCTCCTGCCCTGGCCGGTGCCAGACTGCAGCCTCTTGTCTGCCACTGCAGTGCGGGCATCCCTGTCCTCTTCCCCGCAGGACAACTGCCGGCTCTTCCCCAACAAGGACCAGCAGAACTCAGACAC
>NW_009632289.1:0-37290 GCF_000690535.1 Cariama cristata
GTGCGGTTGCGGGGAGGAAATCGGGAAGGACGGGCGAAAAGGGAGGTCTGGTGCGGGTATGCTAAGCACGCCTCTTATCTCGTTAAAACTTACTCCGGCCGTCCACAAAGAGCTAATTTGGGGCTTGTCTTCAGAAATCTGAAGACTTCTGTCCTTAGTCATTCACATCAGAGCTCAAACTTTTCCAGGAAAGAACCCAGCAAAAGCAAGGAAGGTAAAATATTTTACGTTTCTGAGGTTGAAGACTTAAAAAATACCCAACACCAAAACAACCCAAACGCTACCTTTAGTAGTCTATTATATATATGGAACATTACTTCCGAAGAACAGACATTACTTCCACCACAAGGCGATTTAAATACTGCATTTTATTCTATATCTGTTCCTTCCTCTTTTCTATATTTTTATTCTTCCTTTGAGCTCTCCCATATGTAAATAGACTGATTATTTCTTATTCTTTGTATTCTTACTTGTTCTTTGTTTTCTTCTTTTAAAGAAGTTATGCCAGGTTTTTAGGATTCCCGAGGGACCTGTTTTCTGCTGGCTGATGTAGTACTTTCTCCCACCAGACCTCATTTACCAATTTGTCTGCATTTATGCAAAGCAACTAGAGATCCCTATAATATGGTAAGAAAACCATATAACCATCTGCTTTTGCTCCAGAATTACAATGGGCTAATTCAAGATTACCTGCCTGAAAATACACACACTGGAAAGCACACATTAGCTTCAGGTAGCCCATTTAGTGGCACTTGAAGACAATGATGTCACTTAGGTTGAAAAAGTTTGCTTCTACTAATGCTGACTTTAGTTTTAACCAAGAATGGGGGAAGTGAAGGACAGAAAAAAAAAGGGGTGGGTTAAAAGATAAGACTTTGGAGTGAGGTGTGAGAGACAGACACTGCTTCTTCAAAGCCCTCCAAAAGTTTTGGTATCTGAGATAAGCTGTGCCTATCTGATTCTGTAGGCACAGATTGCCTCCATGCCTTTGCTGCTTGTCTTGCTTTCTTTTTACTACTGAAACACTACTTACCATTTTGAAAAGTTTATTTTGCTGTCACATCTTTGGCTGTAGCTCACCAGACCAAGCCTTAGTGGGGTGTTGTGAATGACATTCTAGAGAAGTGAAAATGTGGAGTGGTAATGATGACAGCTTAATCTTTTACTCTGCCCTTCTGTGAACCTTTGCATTTCTAGGGTAAGTATCAGCAGCTCTTTGTTAGTCTGCTCACTTTGCTTTCATTCTGACTTTCTTAGTTATTTGTTTACACTCAGGTTGTCATAGGTCCAAGGTTGCTCATTCTTCCCTTAGGTTGTAAGTTCTCTGCTTGGTGATGTAGAAGCCTTGTTAAATTAGACGTTTGTTTGCATTTTTTGACGAAGAGATAATCTGGATAGTTAAAAAGCTTACAAGTGTTCTGTGATTTCAGTGATATTCCTGTAGTAGCTTGACCAACTGGTCAGAGGAAGGTTTTAATCTTTCTGCCTTCTATCCTAGAAATTTCTCCTTCTATTCTTTTTTCCATCAGACCTTAAGAGTAGAGAGTTTTTAAAATTCATAGGTTTTATCTGTACGTTCATCAATGTCAAATTATGTGCTCTGATTTGTGTTGTAAATATATACTCTGACATACGATGACACATTTCTTCTATTTTCTGAGTTAAGTACTGAATATCACTTGTATTGTCCAAAGCTGAAATCTTATGAAAAAATCTTTAGGAAAATCTTGGTCTCACAGTCTTATATATGATATGTTATAATCACCATGGCAAACTTCAATTTTTGTACTGTCTTTTTCTGGCTTGTATTTCAGGCTTTTAACATTTTTTGCATAGATACACTGTTAGGCAAAAGTAATCTATTTTTTTAGAAAAACTCTACTTTTTACTCTTCTGTGTCTCAGGTTTGCCTCTTGGATTGCTGAAATTAGGACGAATTTCCGTTTCCCCATCTCTTCTACTTACTTCAGGAGTCATCTAAACAAAACCTGCTAATTTAATTTCTGAGAAGTCGGAATCCTTTTTGTTAGAGTGCAGTCTATCCAACATAACCAGAATCTGCTGGAACAGAATCTGCCCAGATACTAATCCAAAAATAATTTCAAACCAGAAACCCCGTGTCCTGTAAATCCAGACTAATTCTCTCCTCTCCTCTCCTTCCACCTGAGCAAATCAAACTGCAAATCATTTTTACTCAGCTTGTTTGCTGCCAAAACCACTCTGATCCAAATCTCCATGGTCTTCACAACAGTCCTTGAAAATTACAGTAACTGTGTTCTGGCAGATCTTAGTGATTTCTACTGAGAATAACCTTAAATTTTTTTATAAATTTTTGAGGTCTTTGCATTAGAAATTGGAAAGTAAAGAACCTCATGTAATAGTTGCTGTTCATGGAGATCATCCAAGGTGTTAATGATTGTACTAATTTCTTCACCTAAAAATACTTCAGTGGTGAGTACAGGCTGAGGAGTACTGGTCTAGTGAGCTCCCAACAGTCTGTCATTCTTGGGAAAAAGATAGTTTCATGGAAACCTTGGGACTTTGGGAGATTTACTTTGGAACTTGTTACAGGCATCAGGGGCACCCGGTCATCAAAGACACTGACTGCAACAACTGAATCCAGAAAAAAACTCTTCATGGATCCTTGTCCAGAAACTGAGATACTGTTATTTCATTTATTCCAAGAAAAAGGCACACAGCAATCCTACATTCTTAGACAGGAATAATGGACATGTTCAAGGTCCGAGCTACTGGAAAAAGCAGACCAAGACTGAGAATTTAAGCTCGGTAAGAACTTCCTTTTGTACATTGAATATAGAAAAAGAGTGCTTTAACCTTCTGGTCAGCAGCGTGCAAGCAACTTTGCAAAATCTGAAAATCCCAAAGCAGCAAGAAATCCTTGAAGTTCTACCCTGGCTAGGAGTACTCATACTCCCAAGTGCCTGTTTCCCTACTGATATAACATCTCTTGACTGGAGAGAAGTTCAATTAAATTTTTATTTCATTATTGCAAGAATCTGGAGATGGAGAATCTGCATTAGTGACAAGAAACACAATGCAAGTCATCAATGTAACAGCTCCTAAGGGTCCACGCAGACTCCTGGTAGCTAAAATCTAAGGTTAACTGCTTGCAGAGTCACATAGAAACCATATGTGAGACCCCACATGAGAGGGAGAAATAACTGTGGTTAGTTTGGGCTATCCTTATACATATTGCAAAGAGAAAGAAAAAAAAAAAAACAATTACAGGGCAGTGCCATCTCCCTGGCAAAGCAGAAATACTTTGTGAATGAGAGTATCAGAAACTCTGACACTATCAGTGGAGAGGTTTATCCTTTATCCCTTGAAGGGATCTCAGCAGCCATGGATATACACAGATGCAAAGTTTTAGGATCTGTTGGCTGGGTTTACCAGTTTGTACTCAATATTGTATACTGTGAGTAGCGTTGTCCATTAGAAACAAGTTCATCACACACAGCTGGAGCCTTAAGGAACTATTCTACACTCTTTATGTTAGGCTGTCCCATCTTTGGGTGTGACTGGACAAGATGGGCTGAGCCAGCCTACAAGCTTGTTGGGGTTGAGCAGAGCATCCTCTCTCTCATTTTCTCCTAACCTCCTTGCCGCGTCCCAGTTGCACAGTTGCATTTCTCCCCCCACGCCGGCTTCATTTCTGTTACCTCTGACTCTTCAGCGAGCTGATGCAGTACGCCATGCCGGCAGATGACTGACAAGAAAAACATGACATTATTTCTGCTGTCATTGTACCCACTTCAAGAATATGTTTCTGCCCTCACAAAAGGCAACAGGTGAGCATCCCTAGACTTCACTGGGGAGATAGGTGTCTTGTCTGGCACCTTCTGTATCAGGGCACATAAAAGAGAAAGTTTTTCTGTGCGGAACAGATTTCACTGCACACTGAAACAGCAGCTATTAACAGTTAGCTAGAGATTGCCAAAATATTTTTTTATCATGGTAATTTTTTCTCATTGGAAGAGTAGCCAGAGTGTGTAGAGCTAAAATACACAGCAATAATTTACAGGAGTTAAAGCCAAACCCATTCCCTTGCCTAGCACTGAAGATCCTCATAACCTCCCCCTCTAACTGTTGACAAATCACCACTTCAGTGCTATCTACCACCCAATTACTATAGCACAGAGAATTCTGCCAGCTGTTTTAGAAAATACATTGCATGAAATCTTGGCTGGTCTGAAGACTGAGGCAAAAGTTTCGTCACTAGGGCAGCTTTCCACTGGCTGTAGCAGTCTTGATCAAAAAATGAATGCAATTTTCCACTTTCTCAATGATAGGAAAGTCAGAGATTTTGCCATCCCTGAGATCATAGTCTAGTCCTTCTTTGATATTGTAAAGAAAAAGCCCTAAAAGTGGAAATTTGAAATATTCAGTAAGGTTCTACATTTGAAGTTATTCCACTGACAGATGCATGCACCTAGCAATTAAAATACAGAGTTGAGAAACTGCTACATAAGAAGCAGATCAAGACAACAACAAAAAAACTTGCTTTTCTAGTAGATTTTTTTCATCCTGCTATTCACAGCACAAAAAATGAGAAGCTGGGGGAGAAATTATGTAGCATAGGCATAAATTAAAATAAAATAAATTCAGGAAATATGATTCTGTCACTAACACAAATAAAAATGAGTTCTTATCTGAAGATGTTACAAAAGGAATACATATGTATTTAAAGAAATCTAAGCAAAGACATTTTTCAAAGAGCTGGAAGGGTATCACTATCATTTTGTGTAGTACTGGGTTGTCTGTTTTGAAGTACAGAATAATGTAGACAGATTCCTTGAAAGACAGTGTGAGAATCGTGGAAGGATTTTTTTAGTATAAAGAGAGAAATGCTAAAAGATATATCCATCATAATGTGTGAAAACAGTAAAGACAGAAGTGCAAAAATTTGTAGTGGGCAGAAGTAGTGGCCAAAACTTTAGTTGGATGAAAGATTAATCTAACCTGGGTATACAGACATTTTCTTTAACACTGAGGTTGATCAAACAGTATGACAGTTTGCCACCAGAGTAGAGGCAAAACAACTAGATACCTTTAAGGAAAGGTTAAATGTGCTTATGAGAAGACTAATATAAAACCATCATTGCTTGAAGCAGGCATTTGGATTAGATTATCCAAGACGTCCCTTTCAAAGCCATCATTTATGGTCCTGCAATATCTTTCAGTCAGGAAAATGTTCCTTTGCAAACTGATGGTAAAAAAGTTTGAATCCTAGAATTCAAAGGTGCTTGATTAAATCCTAGGATTAAAAGGTGCTTCACAGTTTGACGTTAATGGTAGCTAGGAAATTTGTATCATAATATGTCCAACATATCCAACATGCTTTACCTACTTGGAGATGAAGATAATGTTCAGTTTGTAATTCATACCACCTTCTTATGTTTTATTTTCCTGCAGTGTGAAAGATTTGGTGCAGTGAATATGCACCTAGATTCTTAATAGTCAGCCAGTAAACAGAATATTTTTGTTACCATGTCAGTGGTATTACATTTTAAAATATATCTTTAAGTACTTTCCTGAGGCTAGTAAAGTAATTTTACTTCCTGTATAAAACAACTAGGTCTGAGACTTCATTTCAGGGCCAGGCTGCCTGTGTGTACACAGGAGAGAAAGCAAGAGAGAGAGAAAGAGTCTGTCTATTAAGGCACTATGTCCTTATGGTTTTCTGAATTGATGGAATAAATTATTCTGTCTTTTGATTGAAAGGGATATTTATGAAGAAAACTGGACATTTTGCTGTGAGACAGACTTATATAAAAATGAACAGTTTAGTTTTAACCACATGGAGTTTGAAATAGTGAACCGTTGAAGATTACATGTCTGAGAGAGGGGAAATTCAACACTGAACCACTGTTCAAGTTTTTTTGAAAATTGTCCACACATGGATAATCCAGAAAGAGAAAGCATTGCTGTATATTTCTGAGTATGTGTAGATATCTACTAATAAATGATCTTTATAATATATATGTCTATATACAATACCTATATATGGATCTTGAACAGGAAAGCAAACAGATACAGGGTAAGTATATAACAGAAAAAATAAATGAAGAAATCTTTTTTAAAAATAACATTTGTTGGCACAAAATGGAGGTACTCTGACAATTTACAAAACTTTACACTCTAGCATCTTCTGATACTAACAGTTTCAACCTGAACACTGATACTTAGAGCTGCCTGCTGTTTTTAAAGCTTTGAACGGGCCATGATGGAGGCTTCAGGTGCTTGCAGTAGCCCAGGGAAAAGTTGGTGTTTGGCAAAAAAAAAAAAAGAAAAACAATCTACACGCCTTTCTAGACTCATTACTGCTGTCAGAACTCTTACTGCTATTCAGTCTTAGATTTTGTCTTAATTTTAGCTATATTTTCTTGCTAACTACAGAAGCAAGCTGTTATTTTCACTCTTAGTACTTTCTCTGGTTTCATGCTGTTTTAAAGGAAAGATACTGCGTTTGCTTCCATTGTATACAACTCCTAACATTTCCATTGTTGTTATTTATACATGCTTACATATGCATATTTATTGTTGGCTATTTCCCATTGCATGCAAAAAGTTTCTGATGTTTTCACTTTGTCTTCTGGCAAAGAAATCAGAACTTTCCTCTACTTTCCACTTTGTCTTGCTTATTTGTTTAGTTTTCCCCAATATATATGTTTATTTTCTCAAATTCCTGTTTTATTATATACCTCTACTAATACTAGAAATCAGGTTAGCTTAGCTCTGTCATAGTCCCAATTCACAGTTTCTTTTTTCATTCTCCCTTCTTGCTTTATAAACATCACTATGCCTTACAATTATTTCCTTTTCCGTACTGTTCCTAATTAGTTTCTCTGCTGCTATTTTTTTTATTGTGGCATCTCATCATTATGGTTTTCATTGCTCTTTGTACTGATAATGGTAAACTATAAAATGGAACCTAAACTAAGTTCTACTTGCATTATGTTTACCTTGCATTTTGTCTAGGTCTATTTAATCTTTATTTTGTTACAGGATATTATATAACCATCAGTTGAAAATGATCAGTTTTAATGAAATTTCTATTGTTCTCTACCAATGCATTTTTATCTCCTGGATAAGGGACACATGAAGAAACTGTCTCAAGAGTATTGTTCCATGTGAAGATAATATTTTATTACAGTTGGTGCCATAAAAATAATTATTTGAGAAATAAAAAGAACCTAAACCAGAAGGAACACCTGATGGGAATAATAAAGCAGAACACGCCAGAAACCATCCTGTTTGTCATAGTCGGAAGCTCTTTTCCTCAGTCTAGCACCAAGGACAAGAAAAATTGAGACTGGCAAAATATCAACCTTTTATACACATGTAATATCAATAAAGTAATTTTCACAAAGATATACAACCTGTTTCCCTTGGTTTAGTTTATGTCCTAGCTCTGCATTTCCCAGGAAATCTTTCTTCTTTCTAGCCTTATCTTGAAATGAAATAATTTACAAGTGAAGGACAAATGTTTAATAATGGTACCACACTAATGTATTTTAAATTGTTAATGTTGGTAAATACTTGCAGTCAGGAAGCCTGAATTCTCACATAAAAAAAGGATCATCTTTTTGCCCTCTAATTCCTATGTCAATCCTAAAATATTCTATAACTTCAGAAACAATTTTCAGTGAAAGATTTCAAATGAAACAAATTAACTACTTCAGTAAGTCGATCCAGTACTTAATACATATTAATGTAGAATGCTCGGTGGTGGGAATGATTTTATAAAGCATGGTTTGAGATTATTATTAGAAATTAATTAAGCAGGAAACATAGTTGTTGTCATGCCTGAAACACCTCAATTCCTTAGCGGTGGGGATTAAGTAGGTGGCTGAGACAAGACTGAATCAGCTGTGATTTATTTTTCCCCGAATCAGATCTAACTGATAGGATTTTTGCAAATCAAATAAAGACAAGTAACTTGAAATGCAAGAATGAGTTTTTTACTCACTGCAGATTATGCTGAGATCCTGCTTTTGCGCTAGTTTGTTGTTGGCTCTGTTTCACAGAGAGAAAAGCTGAGGCACAGAGAAGGAAAATAACTACTTTGAACTCACAGTTGTGTCAAAGTCAAGTATGCATGGTCAGGTCTCCTGCATCCCTCTTTCTTCTTCTTACTATATTGCAACCTTGGGAGTGAACCACAGACTTGGAAAGAGGAAGAAAGAAATTAGAGAGGAAAAACAGAAAAGGGGCTATTCAGTACAGGTCACATTAAAAACTGAAACTGAATACAGATTTCCCTTGCATTCTGAATTTCCAATCCTGATGGCTATTGGCAAGGGAAATACTGGTTCTTTGTGTCAGAAGTGGGCACACTTTCAGTTTCCCAAAATAATAAGTTTGGGACCTTCTGCTGGAAGGTCTATATGCTTACATTATTGAGACAGTAATTTTTACATGTTTCTCTTTTATCATCTTTTTGACTACTACCATGAATTATGCTAGCTATAAATTGTTCACACTTGCAGGTCTTCTATAAACTAATTGTTTCATCTACATATTGTTTGTGAATGTTGAACACATGCACAAATATGATATTTCTCTTCGAAGTGCACTAATACTTAGGCATTTTGTTCAAAAGTGTGATTTTCCCACTATTCCCTTCCCATCTTCAAACAGAAATGAGTCATAAATCTTTTGAGTCCTGCTCTCTTGCATAACGCAGTAACATTGAGTAACTTAGTTTTCTGATTTAGTAATGTTCACCATTACTATCATATAGATTTTGCTCTATTCTCCCTTCTTGTTATACCTTACAAAATTAATTTTTTAGATTGTGATACACAGTGGACACAACAGGGCTTTGGGAACTGGAAACAGAATGAAGAATCCATCATATATCACACGATCACTGGCTTGCATTTTGTTTACTATGGGCAAAATCTCCTAGTGACAAGGACGAGAATAAATAGTTATTTCTTTAACTGCAGCCCTGGAAAGCAGTGGCAAGCAGGTCTGATATGAAAGATACAACAATGCTCTCAATTATGTTTGCATAAATGCAGAAAACTGCTGATTTTTTTCAGATATGACCACAGTATTTTATTATTATTTCATCTGCTTGTGTGGTTTTTATGTGTCTGTGTCTTATTTATATGGCTGTGTCTTATTTGAAAATTATAAATTCCTTAGGTCAAGGACTGCTTTTTTATATTGCATTTCCAAAGTACTGGTCTCCGTGATGGGCTTCTAGTCATTTTGACAATAACAGGTTGATTTAATATTGGTGTTGCGTTAAACATCTCGCAGCTACTACCAGGACTGTAATCTGACTTCATAGGGCACTGTTTAAATAGATAGAAAGGTACACTCTTACTCAGAAAGAATGTGAAAGAACACAGAACTGAAAGCAGAACAGCAGACTAGGATACGAGTACACCCAAATAACATGACCACAATGATCTAGAAAAGAGTACACTATCCTCATGGCTCTGAAGGATAGGGGTTTCTTATTGTTTCAACCTTTGTGTCTGTTGAGGAAAGTATGAATATGTACAAAACCTGTATATAAATGTTATATTTTTATATTATTATATTATTTTCGAGACTGAAAAGTGAAGCCCTCAACAGATAGGAGTTGAAAGAATTAAGATCTGTATGCAGACTTAATTTGGCTTTTTGTGATTATGCTTTCTAATTCCATCTGCAATCTCATCATTACATACAGTGTTTTTTCACAGCACATCTGCCTGATTGAGTACTCACCTTTTAAACAGATTTTCGGTGTTTTGTTTACTCATGTGGTGCCTGTGCCTTATCTCCTGCACTTTTCAAAATCTGTTCTAAAGACAGAGTTATTGAACTTATCTGAGACTATTCATGCTGTTCTTATTAACATCCAACAGCTACAGAAATAGAAATGCACATATTTTCAGAACATCTCTGTAACATAAGGCAGTACTCGCACATCCATTTTATGCCTAGAGGGTTGAGGAACAAAAGAAACTAAAATAAACAGTTCCTGCTTGTTCTGAGTTGCCAATGGAAGATGTTTTTTTCAGTGCATTTACCATATTAGACATTCAAAGCACAGCTCTCAAAGACATGAAAGGCAATGGTGAAAGCGCAACACCCTACCAATTCAGGCTCAAGTGAGAGACCCAGATAACAAGTAAAACATAATTGCCACACATTAATAGTTTGGCTCTAGTGACTTGCCTAGCATTGTCGACAACATCATGGAGAGAGGCAGGGTAGAAGATAAAGCTGCAGAATCTTCAATGCAGAGATCAGACTTTCTCCTCCCGCTTCCCCTCTGTAAACACCTTCCAACCTGTGCGCCTGCGGACGGTACACCTTTCACAGCACAGCTGTAGCTCATTTTCACAACAGTCTGTTCCATAAAATTGAGGCCTGATTGCTGTCACAATAAAAATGCGTGATCTTTAAGTAAGCTTTCTACTATAATAAAGTCATAAAAGCGGGTTGAGAAAAGATTGAACCGAGAAGTGTATTTCCGATGCATTGAGAGCTTCATGTTGTTTTAAAAGCAGTGTGCAGGTAATATTCTGCTTTTTTTGATGGTTTACTTGTTTTTATATCAGAAACAGGAGCAGAATATCCCATAATGTGGCATCATCCTGGTGTCTTCATGGTTCACCTCTGTGTTGGCAACATCTAGAGCTACTGCACAGAACTCTGCAGCTTGAGCTGGTGAAATAACCTCTGGCAATGGCAACTTGTCTTTCTTGGTGGGGAAATAAGACCCTTTACTGAGGAGTTCTACACATATTTGCTGACAGCAGATGAATGGTGAGACTTACGAATTTTTAATTTAATTCCAGGCATAGCTCCTGCTGTTTCTCCATAAGATCAATCCCTTCTGCCCCATGTTTCTGGCATTTTCTCATTAGAGTATTTTATAGCTCTTGGTCCTGTCTCAGTCTCTGTTACCCTTTCTTGAATTTCTCACACCAATTTTCCTTTGCAATCAGTCCTACTTTCTCGTTTCCTGGTCCCCATGCAATCTGTCCTGCTCCTTTTCCTCCAGCAGCACCACTGCTCTCTGGGGAGCTGAGCCTCTCCATTTACTGCATCTCCTCTCACTCCCCAGGTTGCCTCCTGTGCCTTCCTGTTCTCACCTAAGTGGTTCTTCATCTGCAAAGCTGCACCCAGTACGTTTTCATTACAGCCTCCCTCCCTACAATCTGCTTGCCTGTCCAGTCCCAGTTCTTCTCCAGTATCTGGGATTATCATAAAATCCAGAACTCTTCTTGTCTCTTCTCATTTGCTCATATCTTCGATCTGGTCTCTGAAAACAGCTAATCACTGGCTTTAAGTTTTCTTCTTTCTACAGGAAAGATGGGGAGGGACTCTTTATCAGGGAGTGTAGTGGTAGGGGTAACAGTTTTAAACTGAAAGAAGGCAGATTTAGATTAAATATAAGGAAGAAATTCTTTACTGTGAGGATGGTGAGGCAGTGAAACAGGTTGCCCAGAGAAGCTGTGGATGCCCCATCCCTGGAAGTGTTCAAGGCCAGTCTGAATGGGGCTTTGAGCAACCTGGTCTAGTGGAAGGCATCCTTGCCTATGGCAAAGGCGATCTTTAAGGTCCCTTCCAACCCAAACCATTCTATGATTCTGCTTATAATCTTAAACTCATATTCCTGTCTCATAGTCTTGGTCTTCCTCTTGATTCATCTCCCATCTCAAGAGTCTGCTTACCTTTTTCAGACTAATGTCTCATCCTCCCCTTGCAGACACTACATTCCAGTCTCTGGACTGCAGCATGCGCAGTGTAAACAAAACCTGTTGGGGTCTTATCTGGTAAACACTAAGAATTCTCTGTTGAGCTGTGCAAATGACAGTTTTTCAGGGGCTTATATCTCATTTGGAAAAGAGCAGATATTCATAAGGAAAACACGAAGCATGCCCTGAAGAAAACTGCAGCATGTCCTGATAAACTGCAGATCCCTGCTCTGTACCATGGGGATAGGGTAAAGTGTGGGACATTTGTTTAAATTTTTTTAAGATTACCATAACTTTGGCCCAGCTCCATGTCAACCTTATCCTGAATCTTGGAAAAGTTTTGTGAATTTTGGCTGACAATAATTAAATAAGCTTCAAGAAAATGCCTTCTTCATGCAGATGTCTGGCACACACAATTCCAGCTGGAATAGCTATAAACTTGATTAAGTTCTCATCTGTCTGAAAACAAGGCCTCATGACAGAAAGCATCTTGCAATGCAAAGGATAGGTGATGCTGAAACAGCCCTACCAGGAGCTATGCAGAATGACAAGGCGGGTGTGAGCTAATAGGACCACAGGAGTAGAAGATGAAGTGTCAGCTAAGGATTATTACAGAATACACAAAAGAATGGGAAGGATAAAAGGAGGAAAGAACAGGAATGAGAAAAACCTTGAGGAAGGAGAACAAGACTGGAACAGTGAGAAAAGCACAGGACAGAAGAAATCAGTGCTCTGCAGACACACTGCTTTACACTCCTCAGAGGACTCCCACATCCACTTGTCCAACTACATCACCACATTTCCCAGTTATTCCACCACCAGTACTTGGCTCAGCCATTCCCACTTTATTGCCTTTGCTTTAGTAATGTTTTCCCCTCTACTACCCAATGATTTCTTGGAGAAGAGGTCATCATCACTGGTTCCTGGCAGTTGCTTTCACTCCAAAGCCCTTGTCTTCACCCTCTGAGCTCATAGACCTCAGCATCTGCCTGTCCCTGGGCAGGCACACAGGCCCAGTGCCTCCCCAAGAGGTACCATGCCCAAGGGCAGATTAGGAAAGGAACTTGGCTCGATCTCGCAGAAGCTCAAAGACACATTCATGCTTGTGCTGTGATTTCTCTTACACACTATGCAACAATGAAACCAAACAGTGGTGGGATGACCCATTTGTTTGGTTGCCATGACAATGGGTTACCCAGCGCAGAACGCTGCTCTGAGCAGCCTTGCTGCTTGGCTGCTGTGGCTGACGATACTTCAAAAGAATAATGTAAGAGTTGTCCATTGTCATTGCACTGCACCATATTGACCTCTGCAAGTTGAGAAGTGCAGCTCATCTGAAGTGACAGAGGTCTGCTGCTCAGAATATAGCATTTCTTTGAAAAGAAGATTTTGAGTTTTTTTAATATATTATTTTTTTCTAAGAGGGATTGGATGAAAGAGATGGGAATTTATTTATTTATTTGACATTCCAAGAGGGGTCATTTAATTTCTAATGTTAGCGTAACGCTGCAAATAAAAAACCTATGGAAACCAACAATGGCTTATAGATGTAGGGAGAAAACTGTATTCACATAGCAGCAGAAAGAAAAACATTTTCTCTGGAGTGGAAGCTGCTGATATCTGTAAGTAAGTATGCATAAGAAACATGTAAAGGTATGCCCGAGGTTTGATTTAGAACAGTGGATAAGGACTGTTCTGTATCTGACACAGATGAGGGTAGGCAGCACTTGCTCTCCCTACCATGAGCAACTACCTCTGGTGGTGCAGAAAGGAAAAATACTTCACTACTAGCTTATTAGCCCCAGAGATAACTTGGTTGTATTTCTTTTAAAAAATATTGGCATCTCAAATACAGATCAGCCAAATTATATGCCTTGAAGGGCTTTGCCGAGTCTTTGAGGCATTTTCCATATTTCCCACTTAATGTTGCAGCTTGCGACAAGACAAAGATGACTTCTATCTTTCATTTTGTGCTCTGCTATAAAAGTGTTTATGATACTATTCTTATTACTATTATTATTTTTATTAATGATGAGAATAATAGTTTGTGTTTCTGTAGAACTCAGGAATTCAAATGAAAAGTCTTGCTCTAATATACCAGACTCTGTAACTACTTGCCTGTTTTCACTTAAACTTATATACTCCTTCTTTTCAAAGCGCACGTCAGTGAGCAGCAAGTATTTAATGTGTCCCCCTAGACCAGATGTAATTTCTTTCTGTTCTTCAGGAGATTTGGGGACGTATATCTGTTCCCGTCACAGGGAGAGATTTGCTTTGCAGATCTCTATACCCTTGACAAGAGCAGCTCTTAGCAACAGGCGATTTCCCTGTGTAACTCTCTTGGAGCAGATCTCCTCTCCCTCTGTGTATTTGCTGTTAACTGAACAAGCTTGGATCTCCTTGGAATTTCTACTTAAATTGGTTCAAAAACAATGTCAAAGCAAAGTGTTTCGTACACATTCATATAAAAGATGAAACAGTGAAGAGGTGCACATGGATTTCTCCCCAGTGTACATCACCACTTTGTTCATCAGTTTTGACTTGCTCTTCTAGAATGCAGAGCTTCTCACCCCATTTTTAAAGGCATTTTTTTCCTGAAGGAAATTTGTATTTTGAATATTATGGTAAATGGGAAAGATGTAAAAGGGGTTTACCAAACATGGATGCTATCAGGAAAAACGGATAACCTTGTTTAATATGACAATTGATTTTCTAGACAACCGAAAGGGGAATGAAACCATGTATCTAGATCTCAACAAAGCAGTATCACATAGGAATTTAGTTATGTAGAAAAGATGGGAATTCAAGTGCAGGAACTGTAATCTGGGTAAGAAGTTGGTTAGAGGAGAGATGGAAATAGCAAAGGTAGAAAGGGAAAATACCGGGCTGGAGGCAGGGAGATTACTGGAGTTCTTCTTGGGTATTTTTTCCAGATCAATCTTTTAAATATTTTCAGCAATAATCTCAGCAGAAAAAATAGAAATGTGCTGAGGAAACCCCTCATGGAGCAAATTGTCAAGATCTCGTAAGATAAGATCTCCATAAAAGAAAATGAGACATGAGGAGGTGAACAGATTAAAAGGACATGAAATGAGATGGAGTTCAACTAAATAGCATGCAAATTAGTTCATTTGAGGACTCAAATTTAAAAAGCCAGGAGCTCAACCATGGGAAATGAGTGAGGAGAAGGATCAGACCACAGCGTAGCACTGGATCTGTAACTGATTACTGTTGCCAGTGAAACACAGTTGCTCAGAAAAACAATCCATGAATGGGCAATGCAAGATCTTGTTAATTTGCAGTGTCCCCACAACCCCAACCACTCAGTCGTATACAGTCACCTAGAGAGGCACCCGAGCTGTGAGAGGTGCAGAGGGAAGAGAGCGGCGAGACCTGGGCAGTAACTGATGTGACCAGAAGAGACTGCTGAGCTCCGCCTAGGCGGAGAACAGCTGCTGTCTAAAAATGTATCACTGAGGGTAGAAAAGAGTTGTCTGTGCAGAGGACAAAGCTACCACAAAACCAGATTGGTTTAAAATGAATGTTAATCAAATTTGGCTGGAAATTTGAAGAATGTTTATAACAGAGTATTGAATAGTCTTTTAGAAGGAGTATGAAGGACAAATAAAGCACACTTACTGTGGATGTGGTTCTTGATGTATTTATAAAGAGATCTTGTAGTGCAATTGGTGAAGGTGCTGGGACTCAGTAAATCAGAATCTATCTTCCAGGTCTGTCTTTCTACACTTCTTTTTCCTAGTACTGCCATCTAAATTTAACCTCTAGATGTTCTCCACACTTCCCTAATGCAGTTGGTACCAACACAGATTGTGCCTTTGACTTGCCCAGAAATCTGTCCAGATATCCAGTGGCATTTTTTCCTGCTCTTTAGTAAAAAAAGCTTCTGTTTTGGAATCATTAGTGCTTGGCCTCTCTCCCTACCATATGATTTGTCTTACAGCCATAACAATTTCTCCTGATAGCCTTGTCATGTGAAGAATGATTAAACTTCTATTGCAGATCCTACAATTCAAGGAAATATGATGTCTTTTCCCATCTTAAGACTTGCTTTTTTCTTGTCACTCTGATTAATTATCAAGTCTCTACAGTAGCAGCTTCCAACTATTTAGAAACAGAAAATCTCTCTCACTCTTTCTTTTTTAAGACTGTTGGAGAAAACAATTAATTAATTTGTTTATGTCTGCATGCATAGGATGAGTGGGGGCGACTTGTGCATGTATAAATAAATGACTGAAGGGAAACTAAATAATTCAAAATGAATGCTACATTTGGACATGAATATTTTGAGACTCATGGTTAATTTTGTTCCCAAGAAATGCTTCAAAACTGTCATCTCATTTGAACTCACACATTCACAAGCCTCCACATCTTAACAATTTCGTAGGACAGCCATCATGAGAGGTCACTGCAGAATAGAGATGAGCCTTGTGATTTTCAGGCTTTTTCTCACAGAGGGTTTGCCCCTTTGGAAGATTAGAACTACTGGCTCTGAAGTGGATGCAGTCTGGAACTTGTCCCCTGTTAATAATGTACCCTAATTCAAGTCTTCAGTGTTTGCTTCTTTCATGCAGTAAGCTTTCAGCCTCCCAGGTGTGAAGTAGTTTTGCTGTCTTCTTTTAAAGCAGTGAAACCTTAAAGCTTTTTAAATGCTACAAGGATACCAAGAACAAACTGGACAGCAGAGTCTAATTTCCTGTGCAGTTTCTCCAAATGAAAGTCCAGGTTCACACACAGAGAACTTAGTAACATATGTTCTATCTTGAAATTTATGATGGTGGGTGGAAGATTCGATGACAAGAAGCATACAGAATATCTGAAAAAGAACAGGTACTCAAAAGCATCAAATAAATATTTACTTGCAAATTCAAAAACAAAGAGTAATGACAGGATAAACTCTTTTGCCAGAGTCATTCTGGAAGCATTCTCTATTACCTGGGAACTGCTGAAGTTAAAAACATTCCTGAAACCTCAGAAACCTATTTTTTTTTCTTTCTGATCTGTGCAGATGGTGGGCTGCTGCTGACTCCTGCTTGGAAGAGGTGGGAAATCAGATTAGACCATTTAATAGAATGTAGAGAAGAACAGCATTATGAAGGGACTTTAAATTGGCCAGTGCTCCGAGAAGGCTTTACCTGGACCTTCTTCTGTAGTGATGTCTCAAAGACTGAAATGATTTAAAACTCAAATAGACTATGTTTTAATGGAACATGAACTAAAACAGTAGCTTTAAATAGAGGAACCTGGAAATGACTGGGTGAGAAAGAATGTGACTAAGTAGATATATACAACATTTATAAGTCTAGAAACAAAAGAAGAAACAGGAAGAAGGACATTGAAGAGCAACTAGCAAAAGTTATCAAAACTACTGATAAGTATTTATTAATACTCATCAGAAACAAAAGGCCTGCCAGAAAATTTGTAGGGTCCACTGATGATCAGGATATGGAAGACGTGCTCAGAGAACACAGAGCAATTCCAGAGGTGGTAGAGACTTTTACTGCATCATTGTTCACCACAGAAGAAACAAGGGATATTCCTATTGAAAAATCATTCTTTATGGGGCACTCGTCAGAAACTGAAGTGATGCTGAAAGGATGCTGGAACTGACTGGCAAAACAGTCACGTATCAGCAGGACCAGAGCATATTCACTCATGAGCTGCAAAGGCAGTCAAGGATGAAATAGCTGAATTACTAATCATGGTGCATGCCCTCTTACTTAAATTGCTTCTATTCCTGAGGACTTGGGAGTGACATTAAGATGTCTATTTTAAAAAAATGTTTCCAGAGCAGTTATGGGGAGTTGACAGGCCTCTGAAGCCTAATAGCAATATAGAGCAAATTAGTAGAAACTATGATAAAGAATGGAATTAACGGACATGTGGTACATCTGATTTAACTGGCAAGCGTCAACCTTCTTTTTTGTGAAGAAGTCAGTATGGTTTTTTTTGTAAAGGGAAGACCTTCATCACAAAGATTTTACAATTCTTTCCAGAAGTCAATAAGAATATGGATAAGGATGATGTTATTGATAAATCCTTAGATTTTCAGAATGCTTTTGATGGTATTTATTTTTTAGTGCAACTTTGCACCTGTGCTGTAGGAGGCTCACCAGTAGAGACAAGATATAGAGCAAAATGAACCTTTGGCTTAACATGGCTATTCTAATGTCCTTTTGTTATAGACAAGATGACTCTTACCCACTGTGTCCTTGCAAGTACATTATTACTCCTTGGATTGGTTTCAGACAACACAGAATACTTCTGAGCTGCAACAAACCCCAGGCAATCCCCTCTGGCCCAGCGGTGTTTTTTCCCATTTTCTTAGAGTCCCAGATTTCTGCTCTCTGTTCCTCTAAATAGTTTTTCAGTCTATGCATGAACTGCGGGCCCCTGCTCTGAGCTGAAACTCTCTCAACTTTCTTGTGCCACAGAAACACCAGTTCTATGAGCAAACTTATCCCCTGGGAAGCAGGAATCTTCTCCTGCTTCCTAGAGGGGTCCACCTCGCCCAGTTAGCCCCTTCAGGGAACATAACATAAAACGAGAACGAGCAGCCAAACAGAGCTTGTCTATCACAGCTATGGACAAAAGTGAACATCCCTGCTGGCAAGCAACCTGGTTAGCAGGAAAGCTCTGGAAATATCTGCTGTCAACTCACAAAGGGAAGCATCCTTAATGGGCTCAAAGCCATGCAGGCTGTTGAAATATCAACTGACACACAACATCCTGGCATAACAGAGGTTGTGATAGAGAAAACAGGCAAACAAACAACGTGATTTGTTCAGGGAGACAAGAGAGGTATACGATGCCACGATGATCAACGACTAAAGAATGTCCTTTAATAGCCATGATCAAATAAAAAGCTGTTAGTCTTTTCTAACTTACATTCAAGACCACGCAACCTGAGAATTTGGCAGCTACAGCCAGGCTCCCTCTGTGGAACAGATCTTGTGGTGGCAAAGAATCCAGCCCTTTATGTCTTCAAAGGGAATCTACAGATTTTATGTCCCATTTGGATGCCTTTCTGACAGCTGAGAAGTAATGGAGGTCAGATAACATGAGTTGGATTGATATGTATTGCATTCACTTCTCAGCATTGCAATTTTAGTCATCGGTACTTCAGATGGTTGCAGCTATTCTCTTGCCATCCACTGAGTATCATTGCATCATTAAAACACAGTAATTTTTATCATTCGTCCATTCAAATCACGCTAGTTTCCTCAGAGCCTTCAATGTATTAGGTACTGTAGGGTTCAAACTTGTTTGCTCTCTCGCTTCTCTGCGGTGGACAATACAAGTGCCTTCCATTGTTTTGCAAATTTTATTTCACAGTTTTAGTTTTTTCTATAAATTGTTGATGATCTTAAATAGATATTTCCAGGTGTTTTAATCCTAAAAAATGGTTGAAGTCCCAATCCAGCACTGAGCTTAAAATAAAAATGGCTATGCTGGATCAGCCTGGAGATTCACAGTATCTGTTAGTATAAGAAACAGCGTAGACATTACCATGTGGTGTCACATCCCCTTCTTATCTTCCAGCAGTGTGTGGCTTAGGGATTTCATGAGTGGTGTAGCTGTGCAGTACAGAATATGGGGGGAGAGACCATAAACCAAAGATGCAGTTCTCCAGATCTCACCACATACTACAGAAGCATGTTTCTCCTGTTTCACCTGCTGGCTGCTGTGTAAAGGTCAGAGACATGGCTTTAAGATATACAAGAGATAAAAATGGATAAAAAACTGGGTGACGTAGGACGTAGGTTGGTGGAGGAAAAGATAACTATTTGCGCATCATTGTGCTGGACATATTTTGGCCACAGCTGAAAATCCAGCTGTATAAGTTTATAAATGTGTGCTATGACATTTAGGGCTTTTTTTTTTTTTTAATATGCTATTTATGTGAAAAAAATTCTCTACTTTCTTTTCTTTTTTACCTTAAAGACACAAAGAAACTATAGGTCTTAAGCTAGTGTAAATGTTCTCCTTCAAATTTGGTGGCAATTAGCTAACTTATACAACATGAGAATTGGGCTCATGTTCTTTGGAATTAGGTGATGGAGAGCTCCACAGGAATATATCAACTAGAAACACAGGAAAACCTTAACTTTCAACATAGAAAAATAAGTAATTTGAGATACCTACAGGAAAAACCAGAGGAAATGGAGTTTGGTGAATGTAAAAGCATAATTCATTAAAATTTTGGAGAAAGTTCAGGAAAAGTAAACAGACAAACTTGATTACAGCATAAGAATACACCAAAAATGTTATTATCATCCTTCCTATGTTCTGATAAGCATAATTAAAAGGATAAATGTTTAAGATTTATAAAGAGAAATATCTGAAGGATATGGGGATTACTCACTCTGCTGGGAAGTGATATTGTAGGAGAAAAGTTCCTATATATCTTATAAAAGATCTGCAGAAACACTGAGCAGCCTCCCAGCCTTACTCCCCCAGAACATCAGAGAGGCAGCCCTCTCCAATGGAGCATCCAAGTGCCTTTTAGCACCATGATACCCAGTATGGCTAGTATCTGTAATATTGGTTTTTGACTTCTCTGATGATAAGGACAACTCATGCCATACATCTGAGTTTTTCAAGTCTTTTACCAGCTATACTTTTATTTTAGAGAAGGCAAGGGCATAGGCATATGTCTGGGATTTCTTGTGGAAGGCAATGAAATTGGTAAATGAGTTTCTGGATGAGTCCAATCTACATACAGCTGCTGCCCCAGGGAAAAGACATGTCTTCACCTGTTGTTAGGATAGGTTTCCTTGAAAGAACTCAGAAATAATAATTCCAATCTGAACGAGCAGTTCCTGAGTTGATATTCTTCAAGGGGCACATAGACTTCCTGAAGTACAAATAACTCAAAATCCAATCTTACTCCAAAAATTAAACCAACTTTTACTAAAAGCTATGTCTTGGTGGCTATGTCAGTGGGCTTATGATTTCATACTGGGCACATTTCTTTACTAGTTACCAAGAAGAGATTCTGCTACAAATAAAAATTTCAATTCAAATAGAAAACTGAATTTTAAGTTGAAAATTAACCCTGTTTTATTACTGGAAGAATTCATGTGTACTGGACCCAAAACCTAGGTATTTTCATTGGCTGCCTTTAAAAAGAAAAGAAATCCCTTTGTATTTCTATGCACACAAAGTGGTCACTTAAAGGCAAAATGTGAACAAAGAGCATTTTGCTTAATTTATACACCCTTGTGTGCTTGGTTAGCTGCTGTGAAATATCATTTGCTTTTAGTAGGAAGCCACAGGTATCAAACTGATTAGTACAGTATCTTTATGAGAAATCGCTGCAAGTTGGGGAACAGTTTCTGTTTCACAGCAGGTCTGTCCTTTAATTTGAGTAACTGATGCACTGTGGCTGAAGGAAGAAATAGTGAACTTTTTATTTTAGCCAACTTTCCCAAGATACACACAGATAAGCCTGCAGATAAAGTGGACAAAGAAAGGGAAAAGCTGCAGTTCTAATGCACTACAGGCTGGTTTCTGGCTGGCAGCAAGCTCTGCCTTAACTCTGCAGAAGCAGGAGGCAAGCAAAGGGCAACGTCACATCAGATGTCTGCTGTGTCTGCAAGTGAGGATAGCAAGGGACCAGCCTGGCTACAGTGTTGCTGCTGCCAAAACTTGGTGTGACACCACTTCATCACTTCAGGATCTGTAAGGTAGCCCTATCGTTTTCAACCCTGACACTCTCCCACCATCACCCAACGGTGGATCTCCAAAGTTGCTCTTAAGCGAGCGACTGGACCTCTGCTGTGAGGACTGTGTAACCAGACAGGAAAAAGAGGAAAGGAAGATCAGTGCTGCTTTGGGGATAACTCCTCAAAGATGCTGGATGGGTAGGGGTGGATATGGTTATGTGAGAATATGTGCTTCATTAAGAGGAGGAGGGCTCTCCCCTCGTTACAGCAGTTGCTGGGAGGCCATTGACACAACTGGTATGCCTGTCTCACTTAGTGCTCTCAGTTGCTCTGTTCCTTTCATTCCCGTGTATGACTACAGACTGCCTGAGAGATGTCTTTTATCAAAATGACTGTGACAGTCATTTGTTTGGGTTGGAAATGGGAGCAACCAGCAAACCTCACATCCAGGGGGTTAGTGGAGGAAGGGAGAGATTCAAAGAGTAGTGCTGTCTTTTTTTTTGCTTCCCAGTGATTCCCTTGTACCTATGGAGAATTTCAAAAGAACGACTTAGGGCAACTGAAGACTTCTTCCTGGGCATCTGATCTGGTAATGCATCCCTATATTCTGTGCTGACTTGTAGCTAAATGCAAGAAGATTACACTCAGTGAAGTAAATGCCACTATTGGGGATGTAAAAAACTGAATTGTCTTCTGCAAAGCAAGTCCAGAAATGAAAAGTAGAAACATAAATAGCTAATGGCTTATTCTTATTCTTACTCAAAAAAAGCAAAAAAAAAAAAAGAAAAGAAAGGAAAAGGGGGGACCTTGTGCAACATTAAAAGCTTGGATGATGCAGAAACTCAATTTTTGGTTCTGTCTTTTAATAAATACACAATACTGTTGAGGATATTAGCTCTCTTTCCTGAGGAAATGCAGCATGCTCTTAACAATTCCTGCACATTGTCAGGCAGACGTCAAAACTACATGGCGAAAAATGTAATATCCTTCTTTCTATACATGTAGACGGCTGAAATTTTCAAATGAAGTATTTTTTTGTGGAAAAAAATGGGTTTCTACTAAGCAGAAATGTCTGCTCTCAGAAACTTTCCATTTTCATTACAAACCTGAAAACGGTCCTAAACTAGAGAAAATGCTGTCCAAGTTTTGAAATTCTTTTTAGCCTTCTTTGTTTATTTTTACAGAAGATCTAAATGGTCTGCAATAACTCTTCTGTCTTTAACTAAATCTACAATACTTTTAAGAAAGACACTTCTTATAAAGTGATAAAACAATTTCAGTCATTCTATAGAAATCAATGATTTCGATTCAGTATGACAACAAATAATTCGTGGCATCCAAGTACAAGATGATATCATTATCTCACATCTGCAACAAACAACAGTTTAGGAGAAGTACGAGAAAATTATAACCCCTTACTATAAATGTTCATTTTTGCGCTTCTTACCATATGCACATTCTCCATGTGGAACTCCCTGGTGTTTTAAAATGCAATGTCCTTGGCTTACTGCTGGGATAACAGCTTTATTTATATTTCCTATTATGATTTATGCAACCCTATTCTCTAAAACAATTATACAAATTGTAGAGTAAAAAAAGCCCTCAAGGCAATATAAAATAACGTTATAGGTTTCATTAAATCTCACTGAAATGGGTGGACAGTTATAACCACAAGACCTTAAGGTGCATTCAAAACCACGTTCCAATCCTGCCACAATAAATGGTTTCCTCTACCGTAAATTTAAGCCTTTTACTGCAAACAGTGTACCATGTGGTAGCATGTAAAGATACACAGAACCAGGTTTAACAAGCTAACTACCACAGTAGGAATTGTTGCTCCATGCCAATACATTATGGTGCCAAAACTGGTTGGTCTGTCATGAAGACTGGCAAGGATTTTTGCTGTCAATTGGCTTGAGGACATCCACGCAGGAGCACCAGAAAAAGGCTGAGCAACCAAGCCAGAGAGAAGGCTGCTACAAGACCTAGGTTTTAGTCTAAGCCATTCCTTTGAGACTGGCCAAGAGTAGAACACTAAAAATGCCACTTTTGGGGCTGAGTGTTGACTGAAAGAGGTGTCAAAAAACTAGTAAAGGCAAATATTTCTGTGAGGTCCTCCTGGGCGTAGAAACATCACTTTTCACATGCTTACTAAAGTAATGGGGAAGCATCAAAGAAACAACTGACTCCATCACCATTCTTTTTCTAAAAAATATCCCTCAGTTATTTAAATTTGAACTACCCAATTAGGATAAAAGAATAAGGGTAAATATAAACGTAAGAATGAGGAACGAGGCTCCTTGTACTTTTCATTATAAAAGTTAACAAATGCCTTTTTCAGTACCGATTAATTTGTCTTGTAGAAGAGTTTTAAATAGGGAAAAGAAATTAGCACTACATCAGGACACAGAAGTCACATAGCTTCATACTATATCTTTTTGATGTTCCTAAACTAGAAAACTTTGTAAATACATTTGGTAATTAACAACTGAACTATTAATTGCACATACCTTTAGTGGGGGATACTGAGGATGGCATAATTGAATTACTTTTTTATGCTTAACAATCTATTTGCTTTGCAGAAAAACAGATGTGTTGAAATGAAGTCCACACAGAGAATTAGCAGACTTCCTATTATATCTCTCTATAAAGTCTTGTGTTTAGTGTAGGCATAGGATTTTGCATGTATGCAACTTATTTCAGGATTTCCTGTTGCCCTTTCCTATGACCTGCAGCTACTTTGAGCTACACAAGGACTAAGGGAGGAAAAGAGTACTAATGGGGACAACTAATGGCAGGAAGGGAGGGAATAAAAGTACCTGACAGAGACATTTCATTCCTTCTTTAGCCTATGACCTAATATACAGTTAGGTGAAGAAAGAACATCTGTAATTGTTCAGCTGGGTTATGAAAAAAAAGAAACCTATACTGTAGTTTATACAAGTCCTGGCTGACCTTGAACATTCACAGACAGCTTCCCCAGAGTGAACTCCTACAACTTGGATAGATAAAGACCAGGCATCTGTAAGACAGATGTGACAAATTAATATTTTAGTTGTAGTTCAGGACCATGTTGCAGCTTCTGCAGAGATCCACTGCTACAAATATCTCCTTCCTTCTCTCTACTGTTAGCCAGGGTTGGAGACAGGATTTGAGAGTCCAGTAAGACCTAGGAGTTACCAAACCTGGACTGTGGCGGGCCAAAGGAACAGTGGGAGGCAATGCAGAAGAATACAAGGGGAGTACTAGGGGTTTACTGGGCTTGATGCTCACTTGCTTAACTGTATTTTTAACAGCAGGTTTCCCATGGTAGTAAAGAACAGTCATGTAACTAGAAGAGATCTCATATTCATGTCACTTCAGATCTCTTATTTGGTCTCAAATTACTGACATAATTTTTAAATCTTTGGCAGTCACTGTCTTTGACACAGTTTGTGGTTAGGTTTCTTAGTAGACATACTGCAGTTCTGGCAGATATCACAGCCTGTGATACTCCTTCCTAGAAAATATCTCATCAGCTTTATTAACACTGGATCTATAGTATGTGCGCGCAAATCCTATTACTTTATGGTGTACTACTAGACTCTGTGCTACTGTGAGCACTTTGCATCAGTCCTGTTCAGTGCCTTTGGACTGAGTGCTAATTAGGTGGATTAAATCTTCTTTCCCTCTTACTTTTGCCCTTCTCCATTACCAGTCTCCTTTGGTTTCACATTCCCTCCTTCCCCCAACCTTCTTCAGGTCTTTTTCTCAGATCCTACACTGGTTTCTCCATTTTTCAATTGTCGCCTGCACCAAAATTTCATTTTCTATTCAGTTTCTGGCAAGTCACTTGGACATTTATGTACTGGAGTGTCCCACTGCCAGTGGGTTTTGTCTCTGCTTGTAGCTGCCAAGCCAGCAGTGGGAAGCTCCTGCACACCATGCAGAGGTTCTTGACCTGGCAGCCACAGTCTGGAAAGCCTAGCACCAACTACCCTTCCTGATGCTTGCATCTGCCATTTTTGTCTCACACCTATCCCAGCCAGAGGGACAGAAAGAAACACATCAACATGCCTGAAACTATGTGCAGGAAACATATATTCCTTTTAAAATAAGAGGCTTGCTGGAGGAGAGTCACAGAGGTAATCGGAGTGGTGTATTTCATGTTCCTTTCTGATTCACCTTTTTTTTCTAAGGATGTTTCTTACTTGAGGCTTAGAGAATGACAGATTCATTTGCATGCTCGTGTAAGTGATAATGAATTAGCTGCCTAAATCCTTTCTTCCTAGTCTACTGAGAAAACAAGAGACAAGCTCATTAACTTTTTATGCTGCCTCTGCATGGAAACAATACATCCAGAGTGAACTAACAGCTCTTAGATTTCAATATTGAACTCTTTAGCTGCCTAAAAATAAAATAGTTTCCTTAAGGCTTGCTAGAAAAATACTGTGCTATGGCCAGGGATTCCCCTGAGTTCAGATCATTATAATAGAGCCATTCTCTGTAGAGTAGAGAGTTACAGCCACGAGAATGGCTATAAGTAATTCTCTTCATGCACTTGCCAATGGTCTGAGTTGTGGTCATGATCGAACTAACACTTGGATACCTCTCTGTAAAAGGATTATATATTCTTTCATCAGCAGTGACCAGATATATGCTAGGTTTATTTTAGATTATTAGTACAATGCCCTGAAAGGATAAAAGTCCTGTCTTCATGAAAGAACAGTATGTACATTTGTTTTCTAGCAGTCTGCCCTAAGCAGAACACAAAGTGTTTCTCATAGTCTACAGAGAAAAGAACTTATAACTGCAAATCACAGAAAAAGACCTTACAAACATGTCTCTTAACGTTCATAAAACAAACACTCTGCAATTGTTTTCTAGAGAGAAAGCAAGAGAAGCCAGCAGTTCTGATTCTAATATGTTCTTCACAATTGCAATACCTGCTTTACCTGAACACCATTCTGTCAAAATGTTTGCACTATGTAAATGCACCTAAATCACCAATCCTGTATCTGATTAATTATAAAATCATAATGATCAATTAAATCTATAGTCTAATTTTAATGTCACAGACTAATGGCTAATAAAGACATAGACAGGGTTGCAGGAAGCATCTATTCCATTACCCCACAGCAAGCTAGGAACAGGGGAACCCAATCCACTCCTCACGGATGCTTTTTCAATCTGTCCTTAAAAAGCTGTAACCATGGGGAGCCCATGTTCTCTCAAGGTAAACTATTTCAGTGGTTAATTATCACCACCATGAGAGAGTTTTGCCTAATGTCTATCCTAAAACTCCTTTGATCTAATTTACCCTCATTATTTCTTGTCCTGTTCGCTGTAGATACAAGGAAGAGACAATTCTCTTTCTCTTTGCAGCAATCTATTCCATGTATAAGTTTTTCCATTATAAGATCATATTTTGTAAGCTTCTCTGTCTTTTGGTTACAGGCAATGATTTGCCTGAGCGTTTGTACACTTAAAACCAGTTTGGATATGACTTTCTGCAAATTTGGAAACCAAGAGATAAAATCTTTCATGCAAGGTTTAATGCAAATTGGCTTCATAGTAAATATTAGAAGTGCCTCGTGATTCTTCACATAAATCTTGCCTAGAACAGGAATAAAACCTTATAAATATCATGCTAGTAAACGGATTTCTTCCTGGATGAACAGAAATCAGATTCCATGATTATAAAAAATAATACATCTTTGGTAGTCTGACATCGGACTCTGCCAGTCTCATAGTAATTAAAATTGTAATAACCTGATAATTAAAGCTTTCATTACTAAACAATTAGTACTTGGGTGTGGCTAGAAGTGGTTCATGAGGGAACATTGGGCCTTCCAGCCAAGAAAATCGAAGCAGGAGGCAGGCAGTTGTAGCTGCAGATTTCACCCTTTAGCAGGAACCCAGGTTCAAGCAATGAAACTGAGCCTGCTGCCCTGCTGATGGCCACTGCACACCTCCACCACCCTGTCCTCGTTCCCTGACAGATAAAACTGGTAACCTGTAGGCTTGCCAAGCTGCAGTGGAGCAGATTCTCTTCTATCAGATATCAGCAAAAGAAATATAGTGGATTATTGTCATGGCAAGGAAGGGACTTACTGGAGACAGGTTCAGACCACAGCATGAAGTGATGACGTATGTGAAAACTCACAACTCCTAAATAGTGCTGCTCATAGGATTACCTGGTAGCGAGAGCTTACAAAAGGACCAGTACCTGAGAACAAAGGCATTGCCGTCCCAGCAAAACCTTCCCAGTCAATCATAAAACCTTCTCGCACAACTATAGTGATATTTTCCACCTGTCTTAAATAGAAGAGATGGGTACCACTCTTACTCTTGCTAGTAGTTAATTCATACTACAATGAGAAGGAAAGTTTAATCACCTGAAAAGGATTAATCTCAGTTTCCCACAGTGCTCAGGAAAGACACAATGTTTTCTCACAACTTGCTAGCAAGTAATGCTACAGAACTTTACAGAATTTACTGCACGTGAAAGAGCTGTGGAACATGACCAAAGAAATTCCAGTGACACCTCCAAGTAGAGATGCACTGAGAGCAGAAAATGTGATAATGTAAGATGGCCTTGCAGTACGGATGATCAGACCTGGGCTAAGCTGTGCCCAAACCCTGTATTAGCCTTTTGACTGCACTTTGAAAGTAGAGTCATACCTCAACAGGCTGGATACCTCAGTAGGCTTATAGCAGACCTAGATAAATGTTAAATGGCTAGCAATCCAGGCTAAAATCTTGTATATGATTTAGTAAAGATTTAGCTGATGCTTTAGCCTTCTCTGAAGAGAATGCATGACTTTTCATACAAAGCAGTGAGAGTGTGGGACTGCTCCATATACAGCAGAAAAGGCAGAGTTAAAGGCAAGAAGAATGAGACAGACACATTTGTCAGTAAGGGAGTGCTCATTAGGGAAACAATTCTGCTCTGTAACGCTGACAATAATTACAAAGATGAAAAAGTTAGACTGTTGGTGTGCTGAGATATATTGGTGTATACTTTCTTTGTCTTTGAAAGGGGAGCTGTTTTGTGTTCTCTGCTTATTCACAGACTACCCCGATGAGTCCTTCCTCAGACTCGGGCTGTTGTCCCTAGGAGAACACAAGAAGTGTTGGGAATGCTGGTCACATGGAAAAACTTAGTTTGTTACATCCACTAGTTGCACACTTGTGAATAAACTATAAATAGAAAGTGTATTTGCAAACATAGTAGCCACATGGTCAAGTCATTTTCAAAACCAGTCACTTAGACTGAGGTTAATTTTAACAATGTTCACTGGAATTTATAGGCACATCCAAAAAGCAAACTGTCCCTATTGTGGAAAACAGGGCACCTCATTAAGCAAACATTATTAAAGACTAAGGTATGCAATGAATAACATCAAAACCAACAGATTATAATAAAATCTGACCGTTAAAGTAGGAATTGTTCATGTTTCACTGAATCATCCATTTTAATACTGCTGAATAAACAACATACATCACTTATTACTCATATTAAGAAAATCACAAGAAGGCATAGAAGTGTTTTGTCCAAAACTTATTAAGGTCAGGGAAGTGTTTATCAATGTGTGTCTGGAGCTGAGGCTGGCTGGAGTATAAATTCATCATATACAGTTAGTCGCCAAGTTAAAATTGTTAGGAACCCGGAGTTTAAAAAACTATTTGGAGCCTGATACAGTTTTTTCAACTTTAGCTTATGATTTCCAGAAGTTTTAAATGTGTGTGGATTTTAGAGAAGGATTGAATGGTAATTTATTTCAGATGAAATTTAACAATCTTTAACATAAAAATTTGGAGAAGTTTCTATTCTTTTGTTTAAGCAACAGAAGTAGAAGCTAAGCATTAACAGAAAGGAACCTGACATTCACCAAATATATGTCAGTGTTCTGGTCAAGTACAGGTTAAGATTACATGTATTGCAATCACATTAATCATACTCATAAGTAAAACCTAATTACATCTTCATTTTTAGACTATCAGCAGCTGTGTCCTTTCTGATACTAGGGCTACTGTCCTGTTGTCTCAAAAAAATTTCCAAGTCCTCCTATCTGTAAAAGATTGTAATTTAAAACTCTCTCACTACTTAGCTGTTCAGAAGGAGCATTTAACCTGTTCTTTACCACATCTTGGCTAGGTGTAACCTTACAACACTTGTCATGACAAGCTGATCCCTTTCAGACAAGACTCTGGAGACACAGAAAGTGTGGCCTGCAACTAGAATCTATCATTGTTCTACAGAGGCATTAAAAAAAAAAAGATCCACACCCGGTTGCCTAGTTGCAACTGAGCTTTTATTATTGCCCTGACTGCAAAATTCAATAAAAGAATAGCATTTAAAAATGGATTCTTATATCTCAGAGTACAGATCATTTTGCTCCTGGAGAAGGTCTGTTTATGGACAGTACATTATTAACTAGTACATTTTCATAAGTTTGGTACACTAGCTCACTTTCTTCCAGCTATGGTTTGTACCAACAACATCTGAGTCCTCAAGGTGCCAATCTGAATCATCATGTTCCTACTTGTCTGATTTGCAATGCTCAGATAAACTTTGAATGCAGAAATTATTTTTGAAACAGAGAAACCTGCCTTTTGCCATGTGCTGGTCTTTACCATATATGTTTTGGAATGAACTTAATTTTCTGCATGGGAACAAACAGTCCAGGAACAACTACTATGTTGTCTCTCAAATGAATGGTAATGCAGGTGATGAACAACTTCGAAAGAGAATATTTCTGTCACAGAGCTCTTCCTGACCACAGGAGTATGAGGCATTAAAAGTTATAAACTTGCCTAAAGCAATAAATATTTTGCAAAGACACCCTTATTACCCATGCTTCTCCCAAGCTTACCTCAGCACTGTGGCTTCTGGATAGAGACTGGTTTTAATTTTGAGGTTAGCTGTAATGGTATGAGATACTAGAAGTGAAGGAGACAATTTTATATGCAAAAATAAGAAAATAATCAGTTTCATCTAAAAGTGAATGAAAGTCTACTTTCTAACTTGTTCTGTTTTGCCATGCAGGAAAAGACATTTTTCTCCACCAGTGATAAATTATTCTCACTAACACCCAGCAAAGGAAGAACAGACAAAAATACAACACATGCACAAGAAAAAAAATCCTATTCTACATGCCTTCCTGAAATAAATCCTCTCTTTGTGAGAGTGGGAAGCAAGAATTGGTTTCAACAGATCTGCATTTACAAAAAGCTACTAACCAAATGCTCCAGGTATGGTATCACCCCAGCTCACTTAGGTGGATGGCGGATTTTCCATCAACTAGTTTATGACTCCACTTTTTTGTGAGTTTTGTGACCAGTATGGAATTAGACACTGTTATCCTCACAGGTCACCTACCACCAAGCCCCAAGAGCTCAGCCAATTGCATGAACTTGTTGTCTTGATTGTTATGTGATCCTGTCACAACTGTAAATAGCTCTCAAGTGGAGACCACGTAGTATGGAAGAAATGGAGTGTTTATCATTCATCTGATCTGAAGGAAAAGTATACCTTCCAATGTGACTCATCACCTACAAGCTGCATATCCTGGAGGAAAGTCTCTTTCTTACTCTGTTTAAGAACCTGACTGCCCAAAGATCTTTAGCTCTCTTGATACTTCTTCAGCTCCTTCTCTTTTTGTGGAAACCATAGTTCAAAATGAACTAGGCATGAGAGGGCAAGTCATGATTACCTTTGGGAGTCAGGCTGTTGAGATGCCACAAGATAAGAAACATCTTCCATTCACAGAATGAACAAGATTATTCTGAGATCTGGAATTAATCATCCAGGCTCTGCATATAGTAAAGGTGGGTAGCTGAATCCCTCCAAAGCATAGAACATTCCCCTAAAAAAAGAAAAAGGGTAGACATCGTCTAGGTCCTCCACCTCTCCAAACAGTGCAAACCTTGACTTTTCCCTTGCTATGACAATACCATGGGCAGTAGCAGATACGTGGAAGCATCTGCTACCCTTCCTCCCATCTGTACCACTGTGCACCTCAGAGGGATGGACTCAGGGCACCAGAACACTTTTCCTGTTGGAATAGGAATTTTGCTAATGTCGAAAATTACTTAGCGATATCTATCATTTCAAGAACACCATACCGCAAATTAAATGTGATTTTTTTTTTTTTTAATTAAAATTGCTGTAGTTACACTTCTGGGATTTTCTTCTGAAGTTTTTTTTACTTCGATTCTGAATTGAAACACTTGCTGGAGCAGTGGATTTTCCTGCCAACTGGCATTCTGTGCTGATCTATTATCTGTGCTTACCCCCTGCCCTGTCCAAAGTGTTTCACTGGTGTGATCTCTTCTTGAGACTGATTTTTAATTTTGAGGTTAGCTGTAGCATTAGGAGATGCTAGCAGCAAAGGAAATAAGCCTTGAAAGATCTCAATACATTAGTTTGGAAGATAGACATGAAAACCAGCAAACCCTGAGGCACATACACTAAACCCACAGTTTCCTATGCTTTGTAGGATGTAGATCAGTACCTACTTTCTCCACAGCAAGGCAAGGAAGAAGCAGTTAAAAGAACATATGATTTTCTAAAGAATTTGAACCTCTAATTTGAACCATACATGTCCCAGCTTAAAGCTCTACAATTGAGACAATAGCTTGAGAACTTGGTGCAAACTTCCCTCATTCCTCATGTGCCCAGTTTACCTTCCTTAGCCGCTCTGTGTCCCGTCCTGCCCCCCGCCCCCCCCAAATAACACCACTGCCCCTTTCTGGGAAAATTATGGATGTGATTTTGTTTAGGAAATAATTTTTTTTCCAATAACAAGAACCATCTGTCTCACAAGGGTTTGTTTGGTTTCTGACACACTGTGTAACAGTGAACATCGTTACAGAAAAGCCCATAAATTATGTGCTGCTGTGGGAGCTTTAAAAATGCTGGGCAAAATTCTCTGCTGCTATAAATGGGTGCAGTTTCACCCCATTACCCTGGCAGAAAATCTAGCCTACTGTGTTTCTGATGTCATCAAATAAAAAGACAAGCCACTTAAAGAAAAATCAGGCTAACTTTTAAGCCACTGCCTGTGTCATGTGCAATAAAGACTGCACTTTAGGCTTTGTAATTATTATACTTCTTTTTTTATTGTCCATACAGGGTTATACTATCCAGACAAGATGGGAACAGGGGTAATTGATTTTATCTCTAAATTGTAGCAAGCAGAGAATTTGATTTTGTACTGGAGCTTTGGAGGGTTTATGAGGTTATAAGAGGAAAACAATGGGTAAGTGTAAGAAACACAGCAGAAGAGGTATTATGCTGAAACACTGTTAATTTCAGCAGCCAGGGAGTAAGGTCCCAGAGATGCATTAACCTGTTGAAGTCAATGAGGCTCCATTCAGAAGAGATCTTCTACATCTCTTACAGACGTGCATCCATACTTACTCATAACTCTCTGTCCCGAAGGAAGGAATAATGCAAACACAAACATGGTGTGATCAGAGTCAGTTCAAAGAGAGGATATTTTCTATATTGATTATCTACCCTACTAATAATGCTAACAATTATTATTCAGAATTGGACCAATTATTATTATTGCATTTTGCTAATGCAGACCAAGACTATAACACATTTCAGCCATTGCAAGACATATTACTGTTCTCAAAAATGGGAGTGTGGTACTATTCCTTTCGTATAGTGTATCTACCTTGACAGGAAGTTAGATGCGGTTGGAAACATCATGATGTTCACTTCGCAGAGGGGAATGCAAGTCTGATCTTAAGTTGGACAGCTTTTACCAATACCACGATCTTTGCGCATAAGGCTCCCACTGTTGGGCAGTTTACAGCTTCAAAGGTTCTCAATATGATTTCTGAATGTACTAACTTGACTGAGAAAACAGATTATTAAAATCCCATATCTGTTTATTCTTGTCACTTCCAGACAAGGAACCCTCAAGAGAGGCTGCAATGCAAATAATGTTTGAGTGACAGTGATCCAAGTTTCCCTTACTATACCAGGTCTGCTCTGTAGAATAAAGCAAAAGGGATTTTTCCTTTCTGGGCTGTTGGCTGGATCTTCAGAATATAAAGCTCTGAAGAAACACAACTTGACTAACAAGGATTAAAAAGACTCTTCCTTTCCTCCCTTAGACCTCCATAAATACCAGCTAGAGCAGCCCACACACAGGTTCTTCTCCATGAGGACTGGCTGAAAAGATCGGCAACCCAAGAAGAAGCAGCTTAACTCCAGCCAGTCAGCAAAGCTGGAAAGCTTCTGGGCACTAACACAGATGCCAGCTAGCAAAAAAGGCTAGGGAGAATGTCTGTGTTTGGAAAAAAACAAACGTTTGGTGCCTGGCCCTGAAAAGGGTCATTCAGCTGTAACAAACCATTGATATTCAGCTCTTTTTTAATGCCAGTTGGCTCTGGGCAGAACTGCCAAGCAAAACTGGGATTCCACTCCAACTCTGACAGAGTCTGCAGTCTGTCATCCATCAGGGAGGGGAACAAAGTACGGGCAAGACTGTGACCCAGCCCTTGGCTGGAAGAGAAAGCTGGTGACAGCCAGCCTGCCCTGCGGCAGCACTGTGCTCGTGAGGGCAGTAAGCTTTCATTTGGTTCCTCTGATTAAAATACAGTATTGTCCCTCTGCATCAGCTCCTAGTTCATCAGTCTTCTCAATTTCAATGATAATTTGGCATCATCTTTCAGCCAGGAATAATGAAACTGATTCCCACTTTCAGAAACAATTAAACTTCATTGTGAAAACAATTGAATAAACTCTTCTCCAGCTTTGCCATAAATCCAGTGTCCTGAACTGAAAGTGTACTCAACAAATCATGCCTATCTCTGTGATCTCTGTGTATTGAATCTTTTCTTTATAGAAGCAGAATCTGGAAGATAAGCAAGAAAAAGAACTACAAAGCACATTCAGCAACCTTTTCTCAGCAGTGAATCCCACCCCAGGCCCTGATCTTGCTAACCTCAATTGGTTTTAGACTACAATATTCTTCCCTCCTCCTAGCTCAGATTAACAATCAAAAAGGTGAAGAAAAGAATCAGATTGTGTTTAGTCCCCAACTATTTTCCTATTTCTGAAAAAAAACTTATCCTGGATTGGAGCAGAAAGTCAAATTGTCCCCTGTGGAAGCACAGAGAAACAATTCACTCCTGTTGTTGTCACAGCATCAGTAAGTTTTGTCAAGGCTCTTTGAATCTACCTGCTAGGGAAAATACATTGAATCACAGCATCAGCATTCATTTTCCTTGATTATATCTGGTTGTATTTTTATGGCAATACACACTGATGCTGCAGTCATTCCTGCACCTGCTTCTTCAAGAGAAGTTTACACACCTTTCTAGCTCTTAGGTATCTGTATCACATGAAGAATTTAAGTCCTTCTGTCCTTCTGTCTTTTGTTCTCCTTCCCCTTTCCTGTTTCTGTTAAAACTTTTATTATTACCAGTATTATTATTAATTAAGTCTGAAGCTGGAGTTCAGGTGAAAAAGCCAGTGTATGTGCTAGAGTTAGCAGCTTCACTTTATACCAGAGAGCAATGTGCTGTGCTGCACAGAACTGGCTTAACCTAGTTTATGCCTTGGGAGATTAGATTGCTCCAAGTACTCATGAGGTGTAGCCACCATTTGAGACTGAACTAGCTATTGAGGGAAGTTGTTTTAATAAATATTAATGTTTTAATGAGCACATAGCCCATATTCCTGTTTGTAGCCAAAGATTTACCATTTCCTTTAATGAAAGAAAGTTTAGGCAACACATTAAATTTGGATGAATTTAATTAGCTGTATGATGCCAAATGACTGAAGAAAACAAATATGAAGGAAACTGTAGTTTTAAAAGCAGTGAGAAAAAATAACTGACAATACAATGATGCCTACCACAATGGGTTCTCACTGAGGACCAGGGCTCATGAGCATTTGCTTTAAGACAGTGAGAAGTTTAAACACCTGAGTGTTTTCTGTACTGTCCTTATGGCCATGTATTAAGTCTAAATACTTTCTTTGTTCTATTCACTGAACCAGTCCTTGACAAAAACCAAAATTCCATACATTTTGAGTTTTCAGTAATTCACTAATGGACTAAACATAATAGGACAATTATGTAGCTGCAGTGAATTGTTACTCGTAGTTGTCAGGATTGTAAGAGTCAAGAGAATGACTAATTTTGTAAGCTGAATTTTGTAATAGAAAGAAGAGACATGTAGTGAACAGACAGGGTGCTGGAGGATGGAGGTGGGGAATGGGAGTGTTGGTGATGTCCACATCCATTGTTGGCACTGTAGAACAAAAAAAATATAGCAATTATTTTAAACTGCAGGCTTTACAAAGGCATCCAGTTGGATAGGTTTGGACTTCTGTCGGGTTTTAACTGCACAGATTTTAACTGCATGTATTTGGGTGGGCGAAAGCTCCACACCAAAAGCATGCCTTCCAATCCCATATTTTAAGGATGGCCATGATTTGCTTCTATGCAGAGGTATCAATGAGAATAACCTTTTTCCTGTTTTGTTTTTGAGTATTCTGTACATCTACATAGGCATGAACATTTAGATCAGCAGTGGTTGTTTGAAGTGAATCGCTTACTTACTTCACTCCACTTACTGTGCTCTGGATCTTGGAGCATGCCAGCAGTGTTCCTTATGAACGAAACCAAATCAGAAGATGTGCTCCAGCTGCCCATGTAGTACACCACAGCCATCGGTGGTAGTTTGGGTCACTGGAGTGGAACAGGATTAGCTTGAAGTAAACCGCTCAAATGTGTACACATGCAGAAATCTGGTCCCTGACAGCAACTGTTTCTCTCTAAGGATATGCTTTATCAGACAGCATCACTTGTGAATGTACATAGATCCTCAAGGATCTTTTTCTGGGACAACTTTCAAGTTTCAGCCACTATTCTTTCCCTCCCATATATCCTCATCTTCGTAACTGTGGCACTCCAGCAATTCTATAGGAGATGATGGCACAAGGACAGAGGAAATGGGGACTAATTGAGGTACATAAAGTTCTTTAGCCTCTCCTTCAAAATCTGTGCCTTTCTATGATGTTCCATTATATGACATTTGCTCAGTTTTACTGTTAAAACCATTGTCAATCTGTAAATGAAAGAGCTTGTAAAGCAAGACCAGGTAAGATTAAAAAAACTAGAATCAGAGAGCTGATTTGGGAATAGTCAGTAACTCAAAGTCTCGAGAGATGAATGTTGATGTGAAAAAGTGTAAGAACCTGAGGAGGAAAGAAAAGAAAGCAAAAAAAAAAGCAGAGTGAAAACAGCAGCTTGGCAATAATAAGGATCAGTCTGTTCCAAGGAACAAAGTTCTCCCCTGATGTCTCCTTAAAGTTTACCTGTTGATCTAAGACTTGTCTGTAGTGCCTGTAGTGACGAGGTGGGGGTAAGCCTGTCAATGTTTGACCTAGTAGCATCTTAGTCCCAGCAATTTACTATGCCTGTTAAATGATAAATATTTGTTGTGCACTCAGAAATGCTGTTTTCTCACAAAACCTGTTTTCAAGATACACAAATAAAGTAACTCAGAAAGCCAAGGGTTACATTTTCTATGATCTGAAACTGCTTTTAGGCCACCTCAAATCTAGAGTTATATCTGTTTCCTGTCTTCACAGTTTGCCCCAGGGAGCCAATTAAATTTTTGAGAATGAGAGCTACGTTCAAATTCTGTCTTACGCATCACTTACAGACTTGTTAGCCAAGCAGTAACTGCTGTATGTTTGCAGGTTCTTTTTCCAAACTAATGCATAAATTGGAAAAAATCTACCTGGGTCTCTAATCCCAGGTTGAGTTTGCAAAATGAAAATAAAACTGTTTTTTCCTTGTAAACTGTACAAATTGGGTTTCCAGTTGTCACGTGTGAGAAAGTATAGACTATGGTATTGT
>NW_009632290.1:0-1249 GCF_000690535.1 Cariama cristata
CAGGTGTGGGGTGACGCGGCCTCACAGATCTTCTACTCGCTGGGCTGCGCCTGGGGTGGGCTCATCACCATGGCCTCCTACAACAAGTTCCACAACAACTGCTACCGGTGAGTGCCCGACTGCAGCTACCCCAGCTCCCCCGCTGCCCCCCCGGACCTGCCGCTGGCCCTAACCCCTCTCCCTGCAGGGACAGCATCATCATCAGCATCACCAACTGCGCCACCAGTGTCTTCGCTGGCTTCGTCATCTTCTCCATCCTGGGCTTCATGGCCAAACACCTGGGCGTGGACGTCTCCAAGGTGGCTGACCACGGCCCTGGCCTGGCCTTCGTTGCCTACCCTGAGGCCCTCACCTTGCTCCCCATCTCACCCCTCTGGTCCATCCTCTTCTTCTTCATGCTCATCCTCCTCGGGCTGGGTACACAGGTAGGTCATGGTGGGACCACCATGTTGGGATGAGGTGACATAGTGGGGCCAAGGTGGTGACATGCTGGCCCCTGCGCACCACATGCAGTTCTGCCTGCTGGAGACGCTGGTCACGGCCATCGTGGATGAGGTGGGCAATGAGTGGATCATCCGCAGGAAGACCTTCGTGACGCTGGGGGTGGCTGTGGCAGGCTTCCTGCTGGGTGTCCCGCTCACTACGCAGGTAGGTGACCGTTGGACTGTCGTTGCCGTGACAACCTTGCTGCGCTGACACCATCAGCCATGTCCACATTGTTGCCATGACAACCCTGGTGGTGGTGACATGCAGGGTCTGGTGTTGCCATGCCAACACTGGCGATGGTAACTCGTTGGCATGGGGCGTTGCCACGCCGACCGCGGTGGTGGTATCCGGGCTGTATGTTGCCGTGCCAGCCGTGCAGCAAAGCCGACGGTGGCGGTACTGCTGGTGCAGCTGTGCCAACAGGTCCCTCTCGCAGGCGGGCATCTACTGGCTCCTGCTGATGGACAACTACGCCGCCAGCTTCTCCCTGGTCGTCATCTCCTGCATCATGTGCGTGGCCATCATGTACATCTACGGTAGGTGCAACTGCCTACAGCCAATCAGCTGGCAGGGCTGCTGCTGCCGACCAGTGGGAAAGGGGGTGTGCTAACTTCTGGCCAATCAGTGGTTTGCTGTGTGCTAACTGGCTCAGGAGTGGAAGGCCTTTGGCCAATCAGGGCAGCTGTGACTTAAGGAGCCTGGTGGGTCCCACCACGGGGGTTCTGGAGCTGGCGTTGGGCAGGGGTGGGAGCGGGCTTGGGGT
>NW_009632290.1:1290-1505 GCF_000690535.1 Cariama cristata
GTCCCCGCAGGGCACCGCAACTACTTCAAGGACATTGAGATGATGCTGGGCTTCCCCCCGCCGCTCTTCTTCCAGATCTGTTGGCGCTTCATCTCGCCCGCCATCATCTTTGTGAGCATTGTGACCATGGGGCATGGGGCCATAGGAGGAGGGGACTGGGAGCCCACCTGCGCCCCCCACTTGCTCACCCATGGGAAGAGGGTGCTGGGCTGCAG
>NW_009632290.1:1659-1914 GCF_000690535.1 Cariama cristata
CTGGGCCATCAGCATCGGCTTCCTCATGGCACTCTCCTCTGTCATCTGTATCCCCATCTACGCCATCTACAAAGTGTGCTGCTCCGAGGGGGACACACTGCTGGAGGTGGGTGGCCAGGGGCTAGACCGCCCCCTTGTCCATGTCCCACCTGGGGCTAGCTGCAATGCTGTCCCCCACCCCGCTGGAGCTGCTGGTACCCTGCAGCAACTGCGTGCAGACAGCATCCACCATGGAGCACCTCATCTTTGGACACC
>NW_009632291.1:0-215 GCF_000690535.1 Cariama cristata
CTGCCACGGGTCAGAGCACAGGAGTGATGCTGGCGACCAATAAAGTGTTTTCCACACCGCTGCTGTTGTGTTACTGCTGCTTTTTCCGCAGGGGGTGCTTTCCCCACGGGACACGTTTGGCTGTATTCAGCCCCTGGTGGGAGCTGGGCTGCCAGGAGAGATGAGTGTGGGGCTATGGGCCGCCTTGGCTTGATCTTGGGGTGAGTGGGGGTCTC
>NW_009632292.1:0-203 GCF_000690535.1 Cariama cristata
CCCGGTCCCGCCGCTGCTCAGCGCCGTTGTGTTGCCTGCCTAGGCCTGGATGCGGGCGGTGAGCGCTGGGGGAGGGGCATACTGGGAGGGTACTGGGAGGCACTGGGAGTCACTAGAGGGCGCTGGGAGATACCGGGAGACGTTCTGAGGGGTACTGGGAGGTACTGAGAGGCACTCAGGGGTGTCTTGGGAGGGGCACTGGG
>NW_009632292.1:340-572 GCF_000690535.1 Cariama cristata
ATACGGGGAAGTACTGGGGGACACGGGGAGATACTTGGGGGTGCACATGTCCGCACTGGGAACCCCCCTGCCCATACTGGGAGCTTCCCCAACCCCCACGTATAGGTTCCAACTAGGAATTACTGGTCCTAACTGGGATTTACTGGGCCCCAGCACCTCTAGGGAGCTCCCTGATCCCCCTTCCGCCCCCACTGCTGTTGGTCGGTGCCCCCCAAACACCGGGATCCCCCAT
>NW_009632293.1:0-934 GCF_000690535.1 Cariama cristata
CCGAAGAGACTTCGAGGGTCACCCGCAATTTCCCCCTGCCACCCCTCTCCCCCTCCCTCCTTTCCCCGCGAAAGGATTTTTACCCAACGGAGGATATTTTGGTTTCGCCCTATCTGCGAAGAGTATTTCTTTTTCGGGAGGGGGGGTTTCCACAGGGGAATTTAATCCCTTGCTGGGCTGCTAAGGAGACTTTTGCGGCCTTTCTCTCTCAAGGAATACCTTCCCCCCTCCCCTGCCCCCGCAGATGTTTTTTTGGGGTACACCCCAAGAAATTTTTCTTGTCCTGCCTTTACGAATTCTTCAGACTCGCCTTGCTTCTGGCCCCTGAAGTTTGTTTTTATGATTTTAAATTTTAATTTATTTGGAATATTTTTGGAGCAGGGGAGAAGAATCTGACCCCCCCACACACCCTGTTGCCCTCGGACTCCGAAGAGACGAGCCTGGATTTTTCTCTCTCCCACGGTCAATCCTTCCCAGTCATTCCACAATTTGCCCCTTTCTCATCTGATGACTAAAGAAACAGGAGGAAGAGGAGGGAGGTTTCTGGATTAATTGCCCCCACTGGATTATTTATTTTTTTTCCTACTTCTTTTGCTTGGCATCTGAGAAGACAGGAAGGAGGGATGTCAACTGATTTTTTACCCCTAGCCCCCCTGGATTAATTACCCCATTTTTATTCTCTTGTTGGATCAATTACCCCTTCACCTTACCTCCTCTCCCTCCCCTCCTTATTCGAATGAGAAGACAAGAGGAACAGGGAGGATTTTGATCTTAATCTCCCGTCGTTGGATTACTTACCACCTCCCTCTTTCTGTTCTCCCCTTCCACCGTGGCTTAACCCCCCGCTCCCCCCACCCCCGGTTTGGTATCCAGAAGAAGAGAAAACGTTCCGAGTTTCTCTTAAATTTTTTTTTTTTTTTAAATAATTTTTTTA
>NW_009632294.1:0-2517 GCF_000690535.1 Cariama cristata
AGCCCAGAAGAGCAGCCTCCAACTCCTTGCCAAATGTTTTTCTTTCTATTTCACGTGGTTTGGCTGGATTGTAACCCCCAGAGGTGGGGGCAGACTGAGAAGAATTTCAGAGTCGGGAGCGTGCGGGCAGGGACAGTCTGGGTGTCTCTTCACTCCTCTTTCTCCTTCGGGGCTGCACTAGGGTTTAATTTGTCCCCGAGAGGGGAATTTCTTTCTCCTGTCCCCTTTCCCAGGTGCTGCAAATGCTTGCCATTTACTCCTGAGATGGGTTTTGGGGACAGATTCCCGTACAGCATAGAAACCTCTGAAATTTAGGGGAAAGGGTGACGCCGTCTTGGCTGGTCTGAGCTCAGAGCTTCTCCATTGCATTGACCTCTTTGGAGTTTGAAAACCAGGGCACGGTATGACTTTAGTCTCAGGAGGCTGAGATCACACCCAAAGCCCACAAAAACCATCAGCACTTTTCCTGCAGACTCTGCAAGGCAGGCAATACCCTTTTGTCCCGTTTAAAGTTGAGTCTAACAGTGAAAACACTCTGCCAGGAAGCAGAGGTTGGACCTCAGCCCAAGGGTGTTGAAATTCTTCTCTACCAAGAATGGAGAAACTTGCTTGGAAGGACCTCACTTAACAGCACCCACCCCGAGCAGATGATACAATTTCCTGGGTAGTTTTTTCATGCAGAGACCTACTGGCCCTATAGACTTCCATAGGGCATGCCTGTATAGCTCTTACTAAAAGGTTGACGTTTGTGAGTCTATAAAAGGATGGAACTCGCCAGCTCCTAACTTGGATAAGTGTGGATGCTGGACTATGAGTTTGAGGATGGATCCTATATACTCTTTGCACCAGGGCTTACACCAGCCTTCCTGCCCCTGGAGCTGGCTGTGGGTGCTGAGGGTGGCTCTGCAGGAGGTGGCTCCTTTCCATGCCCCATGGGAGTGACATGCTCCTGTGGCTTTTGATAAAGTGACAACAAAGTCCTCAGCAGGAGGAGATGCATTATGGTATCATAGCTTAAATGCCAACCTGCTTGGTGCTCATTCACTAGTTTTGTTAGCACTGGCTGTGGGACACGGAGAACCCCCTCCTCCCTCTGCGCCCCTGCGAGCGTGCACCGTGAAGGGTTTCATGTAGGAAATAGAGCAGAAGGAATTGAGCATAGCATGTGTTCCTTCTAAAGATAGCACGCCGTAGCTTGCATCAAGGATCCTGCCACACTCGGCATCCACAACAACTCCATCACCCTCCCTTTGCGACGGGTCTCCCGGTGCGCTGGAAGGACGCCAGACCTGGAGTTCCTGCGAACTTTTCTGCCCTGCTGCAATGGACTAGAAAATGTATACACAGAGGATGAAAACACAGGTGATGGTGGTGGCTTGGATGCTCGCTGGCTGCTGGCACTGCAGGTGTGATTTGGGGGGTCTGCGGCACGCTGCCGTAAAGCGGGGTGTGGAGCACGTGGCTATTTCAGCCTTATCCGAGCCCAGCTGTGTCACCTGCGTCACAGCACTGATACGCAGTTTCTGCCGGAGCAGAGCAGTAACCCAGCCCTGTTTTATGGCCTTGGCATTGGCTGGTGGCCCCACGTGTCACTTAAATCACCTCCAAGGCTACGGTAGCACGTCCCCAAGGTGCCTTTATGGGAATAGCTTGATTTCCCTGTCTGAGCGCTGTTTTCTCTCGCCACCCTGGGTATCGGTGTCGTGCCGGGATTCCCCACATGCAGGGAACCCCAGGGAGGCTGGCTGCAGGCGCCATCGGGCTACCAGAGCAGATGTAGGATCTGGGCCCAGGATTTCTACGGGATTGTTCAGCACATTAAATCCAACCGTGCTGGCTTGCCTGAAGGTCCTCCATCTGGCACGCCGAGCTTGCCAGGCTGTTGCTGCTGAGAGGGGATGTGGCAAAGGGAATGGGAGCTGGGAGAGATGTTTGTCTTCAAAGTAAATCTCAAGTTGTGCAGATCCTGGGTTGCCGTGTATAACCCTGCACCTCTGTAGTTGGAACAGTGGAGTATCACAGGGTCTCTCCAGCTATTCAACACCCTATTTTGCATTAAAATCTGTAGAGTCTGGATTTTTTTGGGGACCTAGCTGTGATTTGTGGTGTCCCTGTGCGAGGTGCTGTGGAAATACATAGTCCCCAGGAAGAGCTGGCCCTATGACAGGAGCTGACCTCCCTTTTGCAATTAAAGGGAAGAAACCGGCATCTTGTAGCTCTCCCTCCTATGAAAATCCCTTGGTATTGCAGAGCTCTGCCCTCTCCAAACAGCTGGGCCAGCCGCTGCCACAGAGTGGGATGAAGCTGACAGCTTTGCAGCGATCAAAAACCAGAAAGAGAGAGGAAAAGACAGACAGTGTACCTGGGAAAAAAAATAATTATGTCAAGTCGCATTAAACCAAGAGAATCAGTTGCTGCGGGCCTGAAAGGAAAGCACTGTCTGGGATGAGGTCTCGTGGGGTTTAAATCATGTCCAGCCATGCCTGCGGAAGGGTTTTACATTCTTCATGTGGCCAT
>NW_009632294.1:2536-13069 GCF_000690535.1 Cariama cristata
CTTTCCCTTTTGAGAGCCTCGGTGTTGAGATGGAGTAGGAGCATCCCTTGCTGTGGGTTTCCTTATGGGGGAAGCGCAACTTGGGGTACGGGAGAGAGCAGGAGGTGTTGGAGCATGGGAAGGGGGACTGGAGACATCCCCGGGGTGTCTGGTCCATCAGCCAAGTTAATAAATTCGTTCTCAGTAGCAGCAGTGCTGCACTGGGGGTACTGAGCGTTGCTGGGTTTCCCCATCGAAGTTTGCCATGAAGAGGTGGGGAAACCTCTCGTTATGTGCAACAGCCCCATCTGAACGTATTTCTGGTGGGCTTTGGGTCCAGTCCAAGCTAAAATGAAGCCCTCAACCCCATTTCTCTTGCTCTGTGAGGGTGTCACAGAGTTGAGCGTTAAATGCACAGCCAAGTGTAAAGGCAGCAACCCTGAAACCTTCCCTCAAATACCTTTCTCTACCATAAATTATTCCCTAGGCTCAATTTTTAGTTGGTTGCTGGATTTTAGTGTTTACCATCACCTGCCGTCCCAGCCTCTCCCTGTTGGGATCCGAATAGCTGCACCTCTGCTTTTTGTCCTGGTTTTTATGCTTGGTTGGTGTCTGAATCCAAACATGGTGCAACAAAACTGCATTTACCAGGGATTAACTGAGCTAATCCCATAAATGTGGTTTTACTTAGTTATCAGAGGCACGTCAGTGTATAGAGCTTTCTCCTTTGCTGTACCGGGTCTACCAAAGGGTTTGTGGTTCCCCTCCCGCAAATGAAAGAACAGGCTGCCGGGGAGACAAGCTTTTTCTTGTTTTTAGGATTATTTTGATGAGGATAAGGAAAACAGTGGAAGTCCCTGCCTGGGCTTCCAGATACAATGTCCCCTTTTTTCTTACCTTCCTGTCTCCGCAACCTGCAATCACTGCAAATTTAATAGAAGAATTATTATTAAAAATACACACGACCACGCTCAGCAGACTGGGGTTAGCCACTGCTGCGCCGAAGTCCCCGTTGACAGGATTTTTAAATTTCCTGAAACAACATGTGCTGCTGCCTTAGCACTGTGGGTTTATTGTCTACTTAGTTTTACTTCTGCATTAATAACCCTCTCAAATGCCAGAAGAGAAATAACTCCCAGCCAGGAGGGATCTCAGTACAATGCCTCTTCTCATGGCAGGGCTGATGGGGCACATACCTTTCCCCTTCATGAGTTCAGCTGCACACCCGGGCGTGGATGGGTAGGAAGACAAATGGAGACGTTGGAACGGGGACGGGAGCAGTCGTCTCTGAGCTGGGCACCGAGATCTGCACTTGCCTAGCAAGCGGTTTTGGGTGGTGATCTCCAGGTGACCAGACAGAAGTGGTTGAAGATGCTGTCATCGGGCACTGGTGCACCAAAGGGTGATGGAGGTTTGCATGTTACTGGGCACTTGATTGTCTCACCCCTGAGAAATCATCAGTTCTCCCATCCCAAGCTCTCCTCCACACCCCTGGCAGGATGGGATGGGATGGGATGGGATGGGATGGGATGGGATGGGATGGGATAGGAAGGGAAGGCTTCTTTCTCTGTGTGTCTGTGATAACTCAGGTTGAAAATGTGAGCGTTGTTCCCATCGCGTAGTCAAACGCATGACTGTGCTCTGATGGGGTGGCCTTCTCCACCTTCTCCCTGATGGTATGTTCACAGCACTGAAGATCTGGAAAAAGAAAAACACTTCTCCAGCAATCACACAGCAGCACCTTAAAATAGAGGCGTGCTGGTGCCTCACACATCCCCCATCACATCTCACCTGGTGAGATGATGTTGGCCAGGCGCTTGGGTTGGGAATAGAACCTGCTGCAGCATGAGCGGTGGAAATGGGGAGAATTCAGCCATCCTTGTGCAAAGGCAACCGAAATGAGCTGCTGTTCAGCTCCCCTGGCAACTGTAAGTGTGTGCCTTGCTGGGCTGAGGTCAGATGTGAGAAATCTGCACATAGTTCCTGAGATGAGGCTGCTGGAGGTAACCTTGTGCCTCAGTTTCCTCTCTCTGAAGCACAGTGAACAGTTTCAACTGCAGCTTTTTGGAACAAAAGTGATCTTTCAGGAGGTGTGTAGATAAGACCTCACACAGCGGGTGGCAGAGCCTGGTGGAGGATTTTTGGGTATTGAGTAAGGGTGGATATGCTCTGCTGTTACTGTGGTGGGGGTTACCGGTATCAGCCCACAGAAGAAGAGGTTTTCCCATTGGATGCAGGACTGGTAAAGGGCCCAGAGATGTCTCCTTACCGTGCTAGGGATGCATGTTGGATACTGGTGATGAGGCAGTGCTTTCCAAGCTCTCCAGTAAAGCTCTCCAGCAGTTGTGGACACATCTCATGGTCAGTCAGAACCCGTGGCAAGGAGAAACAACCTCTCCTTGGTGTGGGCTCCGTGGCGGGAGCTTGGGGCATCTGCTGCAGTCAGTTTGTGCCATTCAGTGCCCCATCTTCATCCCAGTGCCAGACTCACTACTGAGGACATGGGTGGTGGATTTGCTTGTTTGCTGCCCTTCATTTTCCAGCTCTTGCTAGAGAGTTTGCAAGATATTTTGTTAATCTGGGAAGGGAGGAATGGCTTTGGGTGGAGGCTCTGCCACAGCCAGGCTGCCTGATACTGCGTGACTGTCATAGACATATCATAGATGCGGGGGCCAAATCTAAGGCTTGGCCCTGGGTTTCTGTGTCGGGGCTATGCCGCTGCGTTGCTGAACTTTGCAGAAAGGGTTTTTCTCAAAGCCAGTGCCTGGATCTCTCAGGCTTTTGGGAGTGTCGGTTCGAGGCAAGCAGGGCTGGCAATCAGTGATGCCAACTTTGGTTCATCTCAACCTGCTTAATGGAATTTATAATCAATTTTCTTAACAGCCTTGGGTCTGAATGGCCTCCTAAGGACTTGAATTCTGGAAGTGCCAATTCTCTGAGCACCCTAGGAAGAACAAAGGCTTGTCTTGTCATTCTCCTAGCAGCTTCCTTTGCAAAGCAAAAAAAACAAACCTCCTCCTCCCAGCTGTGACTATAAAATGAACAAAAAGCCAAGGTGCAAAACATTTTGTCCTAAATCTTGTTGTTAATGGTGTTGGTAGAAATGACAGGCTTTGAATAGATATAAAAGTGGGCTGTTAGGACCCGGAAGGATGCAGCTGGTGCCTTGTACAATGGAAAATAAGCTGTCTGGCAGCAGGCGAACCGTGGGGTTACCGATGAGAAATGAAAGATGGTATCAGCTTCCTTCAGTGTTTCCCTATCAGCTGCTGCAGATGGACATATGGAGTTTAACCACCTCTAGATAACACGGAGGTTAAATAGACATTTCTCTTAGAGGAGAGCATTCCTCAAATTGCAATTATGCCTAGGAAGGAACAAAGGCTCGTATCAGTTAGATATTTCTGCAGCAGGGAGATTTGCATCTGATTTTAATGCATGCGGCTCTGTAAGAGAATCTGGTTGGGAGCTGAAGGCATCTGGGGGAAGACTCGGGGAAATCTGTGAGGTTTTCTGCTTTCTGGAAAACATCTCCTTGCTTGTCACACATCCCTCCCCCAGGCACGTGAGCAGAAGTCGAGAGGCATTGGGGCTCTGCATGTTGCCTCGGAGAAGGAGATGGAGATCATGCGTGTGTGTAGGGAGGTGTCTAAAAGTGCAGGTGAAGGGACTAGGCTGGGTGTCTGTGTGTCTTCACAGCTGCTCCAAGGACAGACCTCCCGACCAGTGAGGCAGAGAGCCGTCCTGTACCATCTGTATTAAAGCAGAGCTGATAACCAAGGGCAGCAGGTTTTCTTGTTACACTCAACTGAGCTCCAGTCCCTGGACCCACAAAGGTCGGTCCTTGAGCCTCAAAAGTGAACCTTCCGATCCACCCAGCACTGGCTACAAATAGTCTTTTTTCCTCTTATTTTCTCTGCATATATTTATGGTTGGGTCAATCTGAAATGAGAAGCAAAAAGGCCACCCAGGGGATCCTCAGCTCTTTGTCCCTGGCATCGCTCCTGGGTGCCCACCTTTGCAGATGGGGCTGGGAGCTGCTGTGGCAGTTTTGTCCCCCAAACCCTGCAGCTCACACAATTTTCCATCTCCAAAAGTAGGAAAAAAAAAAAAAAAAGGAACAGATGAGATTGTGAATCTGAAGCCGAGATTTTTAACACATCACCTGGGTATATGCCTGCATGACTGAAAAATTCACAAGCTTAATCCCTGGCTTTCCTAGACGGGGAGTGCAGGAGAGCTGGAGGTCAGCAGAGCAGTATAAATAGAGCAACACAGAGATTATTAGGTAAAATGGAGAGAGTGGGGATTAATGCAAGAACCAGAAAGGATTTGGTCACTGCTGAGCTTGCTCTGCTTGGATAATGCACAGAAGCGCTTCCCGAGAAGAGCAGTGCAGCATCTTCGAGGGATGTATCAAAAGTAATAGGTTCAGCATCAAACAAAATTGAAGGAGACAAATAGAAATTAAATCAACAGCTTTGGCCAACTCCATTTGTTCTGTCTTTCTGCCACCTGGACCCAGCTGGTATTAAAATAGGATAAGAAACAAACTCCTCGACCTCAGATGGCCGAGATTAATTGCTGTGTTTGCTCCAGAACAGTGCCGTGGGCCATGGTGCAGTCTCTCGCTCGGCTGGCTTGTGGAGATAAAGTTTCCTTTCTAAGCAAAATTGCATTTTTCATTCAAAATCTGCATCTTAAAAAGAATTAATGTGAAGCTGGGCTAAGCCGTGTGTCTGTGTCCAGTAGGCTCGAGTGCTAAAACACTTGGCAGGGAGATGCTCCTCCTCTTCTCTCCTCCTTTTAAATGGTGGCTCCGTTTCCATCATGTTTTGAGCTGAGGCCCTAAGATTTGCAGTTCAAGAACTATCTCCTGCAGCAGTTAAGGGGCTCTTTCTGGGAGCGTCTGTAGGATGTAGTTAAATAAACTCAGCCGTGAATTAAAGAGGGAATGGAAAAAGTAGTGGAAATTTTGCACTGAGATGAGGTGTAATGTTAAAGATCTCCTCCAGCTCTGCTGCAAACCAGGCTTGATGTGGGAATTACAGGGCAAGAAGTTTTATGTTAAACACAATGGAAAGCCTTCCTGCTGGCCTTTAAATCTGCGTTTTGTACTGACATCAAACCAGATGTGGCGAAGCCCAGATCATTTTCTTAAACTCTTTGTCAAACAAGAATGGATTTGGTCTGTGCTTTGGGGACACAGTTTGGGGGACATTTCCCAAGAAATGGCTAAGCTTAGGCTCTTGGTACTTCAGAGCAGTCTTTTATCAGGGGCAAGAATTTTTAGTAGCTTGAGATTCTTTTTGAGTGCTTTAATAGCAAGTCAGCTTTTTAGGAGAGGTCATTGCAGAAGTCAGGGGGTGCCAAAAATTTCACCTTTCCTAGTTCAGAGCATCTTGCAGGATGCTCTAACGAAGCCCAAGGCACCAGCTCGTACGCTGCATGCTACAGCTGGATCTCCAACCTGTGTCACCTTCCCGCAGTGCTCTGGAGGAGGGACAGCTGGAAATAAGGTCATCTCCTTTGCCCAGTAAGGGAGAGGACATTGATTTGTGTGGGTGGTGGGGGGATGGAAGGGTAGGTTCTCCTTAGAAAAGGGTTTATAATCATTTGCACTTTTAGGCTGGACACCTGCAGCTGGGCCTTGGCTCCTCTCAAGATCTGGGATTTGGGGAGGATTCAGAGTAGACGCTCAGCACAGCAAGCAGGAGCTGAAATCTGTCTTCACCAGCTCATCCTTTAACTTTATAAAAACCAAACCCACGTGCTGGGGAGCTGATGAACACCCCCCACCATCCATCCTTTTCCTTCTACCTTTCCGAGTGCCTGGGGTGGGCACAGGCTCCTTGTCACGCCGAGAGGGATGTCCCCACTGTGGGTGGCTGTGTCCCCCCTGCCCCACGTCCCTCTGCCATGCCCTGTGGCCATGTGCCAGGACAGCTTGCCGGGGACACGTGGGACGCATGGGAGGCTGTTCCAGTGGCTGCATGCAGACCCCAGGGTCACGCTGCCTGCGTGGCTCAGCAAGATCAGGAGGCTTAATGAAGTCATCGAGAGATGTGTTGGGTATCCCCGAGTGCAGGATTTGGCCCAGATAATCCATCTGCCAATGAACACGTTGTAGTGCAAACCTCAGTAAATCAGGAACGCTATATCAGTGTTGGAGCCTCCCTGGAGGCTGCGTGTCCTACATAGCCACAAAATGGCAGGAGGAGGTTACATGACAACCTATAAACCTGCTCTCATTCTGGGTGATGCAGAGCGACTCGCTGCAGCCACAGAAGATGCACTGATCCTGTGCTGTCTGGGCTTGGTTTTCAACCAGTGTCAGCATCATGAGCCTGAACCCAGCTGTGCATCTCCATGGAGGAGCCAGCTCCTTGGGTCCTGGGGAAAGCAGTCCCCCCTGGACGCAGCTTGCAAAATATTAATGAAGAACCATCACTGGAGCACGTTCTTTCTAATAAAATACATCATCCATGCTTCCCGATGTTCCAGTTATCCTCTGTGAACACACGTGCATGAACCCACACGCTCCCTTGCTGGCTTAGGTAACCAAGGTCACCGTTTTCTATCTGAACTCTCTGACCTCACTAGAGATGCTCTGTGTCCCACGTTTTCACTGGAGACAGAGTCCGTGTTTGCAGTGCATCCCTTGGAACTGGACGTGAAACAAGTTTTCTGTTTCCGGTGATTTCCCCCTTTGATTTTTTTCCTTCCCAACTTTTCTGGGGATTTCCTAGGAATTGTCGTTTTCTAAATGAATTTATAAAGATGGGCAAACGTGGATGAAATCGGAATATTTCGTTCTGGTTTTGACTCCTGTGAAGTAGTTTAGGTAGCAGTATTATGAACACATTTTGGGGAACGGACTTCTCTCATCTTCTATTGAGTTGTATCAGATTTTAGAGGAAGCAGAAAAAACCTGCCTTTAGCACAGAAATGTACCTAAGCCTTTTCAGGCAAAAAGAATAATTTTGGGAAAAATGTGGAGACAGGAAAGACTTGCTTCTGGGCATTTGATGTAAAGATCCTTATGGATCCAGTTACCCTAACGGGAGATATAAGCAAGCACCTGGGCAGCAGGAACCTTAATTTTACTAAAACTTTGGAAAGTTGCTGTGACTTCAGGGGCAGCTCTTTGGAGATGATGGGGCCCATCCCACCAAAACCTTATATTCCTCATAAAACTTTTGTTGTTCGGTCTTAACTGTAACACGCAGTGTAGCGCGGAGGAGGTTTGAGCAGAATATTGTACAAAACAAGACCGATGTAGGCTATTGCATTGTTGATGTAATACTAAGAAGAGAATATTTAGGTGTGTGTTGAAAAATAGACAAAATAGCTTTGTAAAGGATCTCGTAACTTCATCCCTGCACTTTGTAGGATAAATCCTGAACTTCTAAGAACGTAAGCATTAATTTACAAAAAAAGATATGTCTAGGGAAACTTAATGCAACAAGTAGCAGCTTGATTTGTCACAATGTACAACAAGTCTCCATGAATATTTTTTGTAGAATGCGTGACTTCTTTAAGGGTTCCTGTGCGCCTGCACAGCATCCCTCCAGAGATGCCTTTCAGCCAAAATTATTCCACCATGACCCTGGGTATGGTACTGTTCCTTTAAATCTCTTTCATTAAATGTGCATGCACACACAGATCTCAATTTTTTTTCTGAGATCTTCAAAAAAAGCATCGGAGCTGCTACTGCACGTACCTAATCTCTGTGTGCGTAGCACTGGCTAGCAACTTCAGCAGCACTGGGAATATCAGAGGATCCCAAATATTTTTCGTAGTATGATTTACGTTATGATAGAGAGATTAAGGATTGCATCTGCTTTTCAGGAGCCTAGTAACTTCCTTTTGTCACTCTCTAGCAGCAGCCCTATATAACTGGGAATTACTGCATGGAGCAGCAAGGTTGGAAAATACCTTTTAGCTGACCTATGCTGTTAAGCCAGAAGCTGGGATGAGATGACAGGCTGAGCACAAGGAGCAGAGATTCGGAATTACTTATGAAAAATTCCCATCCTAACCTTTCTGGAGGGAGAATAGAGGTTAACCAGCGATCACCTGGAGCAAAGGGATTCTGCAGGAGCATCATCCGCCGGCTGCTGAGCAGCAGCCCCTGTGCCAGAGACTCCCAGGCTGTCACTTGGGTGTAAATTTACTCGAATGGGCTTTTTTTGCTTTTCCCCAAGTAACCCAAGTGCTCCGGGCAAGTTAAGAGTTTCCAGCCCTCCCAGCTGTGCCTGTATCCCGCAGGGCACCCGCTTGGCTCTGGTGTATATTTCGGACCTCTTCAAAGGAACAGGAGGAAACAGCTGGTCCCAGCCCAGCAAACTCCCCGTAGATTCATCTTTTCCCCATGATGTTAGAGCAAAGCAGCCTGTTTTGGAGAGTCAGAAGAAAGAGAGGCTGTAAACTTGAAACAGCAGCATCCCAGAAACCCCAGATGATCTGTCCTGTGGATGTAGTAGGCTTTATCAGCCAGGGTCCGTGTCCTAGCAAGAGTCTCTTCTATGCTTTCCCACAGTACATCATATTAGTCATCCCTAATTATTCAGCTGTAGTTGAGCAAAGCTTTGTCTCTCTTTTTTTTTTTTTTCCTTAGCCTGAAAACCTATATTTAAATATGAAGGGGTGGGAGGCATTTTTAATCCCAGCTGGATAATTCCTAAAATGCATGGAGGTAAAGCCTTAGCAGACAGCTGCTGTGAGAACGTGCTGTTACGTTCCTCTGCTGCCTTGGATGCATAAAGCCGGACTTAAGCGCAGCTTATGCCAGGCTCTGCCTTGCTCTGCGCCTTTTGGACAGCAGCTGGGTCCTTTCTGCTAAGTTTTGCCATCGTGTGCTGGATTTGTTGCATACACCTGTGTAGGGATGTTCGTGAAGCCTTTCTGGATTTACGTGCTTCACTTCCACCTCAATCCTGGCGTGGGTACCCCGTCTCGCCCACGCTACTCATCTGACGCCTCTTCCCCCATCTCGCTGTTTTAAGCCTGTTAAACTCTGTGATATTCGGGATGCAGGGAAGTATTGTGGCTCAGCAGAGAGGGACGACAGAGCTGCAGTACGCTGATATGCCATGGTGGCCAAGGGGCTTTTATGGGGGTAAGTTCAGGAGAAGAAACTAGTTAGATTTGGGGCTGTTTCTTGAATAGCAAGAGAGGAGAAGACGTGATACAGCCAGGGACACCCAACAGTGACCGCAGACCAGACCTTGCCTCTTTCGTTTGTGAAAGGAGCCAAACATGAAATACTCTCAGAAATATAAATACCACGCGTACAATTTTGGTATGAGGGTCCAGAGCCCCAGGAGACTTAAATGCCTGACCCAAGGCCACGGTGGAGGAGGCGGTGGCAGAGGCTTCGAGGCTTCCTTCAACCTGTTCCCCATCCTCAGCTCATCTTCATCACAGGCTGCCTCTCCATCCCGTTAATTTGAGCTGGGGAGGCTTAGTCTTGCCTTGTAATCTTGAGTTGGAGTTTCATTATGAATTATTTGAGTCTCATGTGCCGTTTTAAATTGGTTCGTTATGCTAAGTACTTGCCAAATGCATAATGAGGGTCTAAATCGGTCCGTATGTAACAAGGCAGCTATTCAATTATTCCTAACACTCACGCTCTGACAAAAGCCTCGATTATTGCTGTCACTTGCGTTTTGGGACCTTCCCGCACACATACACACACACACAAAATCCGTTGGAGGCACTTCATGGTTTCTAGCACCCGCCCCGTTATTTATTATTATTATAAACGTTGCTATTTTTGGCTTCCTCACATACGAGCGCAGGGCTGGGAGATCGCCCTGCAGGGATTTGTATTAATGAGAATTGGAGCAGCTTTCGGGGGGAATCGCTGCTCTGTCTCTTCCAATCCATTCACAAAGTCTGTGTGGCAGCTCTTAAAGAGCGACGGCAGAAATGAAAATTCATCAAATGAAAGGGCTATTAGCCACAGCACATCAAAGAGAGCCTGAAAGCCTTCAAACCAACCAGCAAAAAAAGCTTTTATCTCTTTCTAACAAATGTTAAAAATCCAACCACAGCCATGATGGGCTCTGAAATGCCATTAGGGTGGTGTAAATAATTATAATCGCCACCCTAATCACGTCTTCCCTAGATTTCAGGGCACTCCATGAAGAAAGGTTGATACCTGCAGCCCATTTTACAGATGGGGAGACTGAGGCACCGTTCCCCGAGGACATTGCAGAGCCTCGGTGACAGGGATGAGGGGATGTTGGGTTTAGTCCTTTTTCCCAGAAATTTTGTGCATCACCTTGGGAAATAATCCTGAAGTCAGCTGTTTAACGAGCTAATGAATGATGGGCTAAACCAGACCCAGACGTGGGCCCTGGCTTGAGCCTCCTGGCTTTTCCCTGGCCCTGATTTGCAGTTCAGGTATCTTTAAATGATGAAGCAACCTCCAAAATACAGGTCCAGGACCTCCTCTCCTCCCTGCTCTGTGGCTTTATCCGTCTCCTTGAGCCAGGCTGGTGGAGAAGGTGGTTGCAGTATTGTTCACATCACGTTTTGGGGCATTCC